>NW_024743209.1:0-32089 GCF_018991925.1 Homarus americanus | reverse complement strand
GTGACCGGCGAACGCTACCTCTGGGCCACCAGGACACTAAAAGCAGTCCTAGACGCTGTTATATTTTTTCACAAAGCCTGTTGAACGAGCTTATGGCTCCGTGAACCTCTAATGGGGGCCACCCGTGATACTTAGGTGGTCAGAGCAACGTTTTACCAAATCCGGCTTCGAAACACGAGGATCCATATATATTTCATTTGCCTAATAAAGCACACGGGCTTCTACATATAATCAACACCACACCCCACCAGGATTTGAACCCACGATCTTATAATTGTGACTGGGGAACACTACTAGTCTGGGCCACCCGGACACTATAACAAGTCCAAAACACTGTTATATTTCACACAAAGCCTGTTCAACGAGCTTATGACGCTGTGAACCTCTAATTAGGACCACCCGTGCCGCTTAAGTGATCAGAGCAACGTTTTACCAAATCAGGCTTTGAAACACGAGGATCGATATATATATTTCATTAGCCTAATAAGGCACGCAGATTTCTACATATAATCAACACCTCACCCCACCAGGATTCGAACCCACGATCATATAATTGTGACCGGGGAATGCTACCGCTGAGCCAGCAGGACACTTAAAGCAGTCCTAGACTCTGTTACATTTCACGCAAAGCCTGTTCAACGAGCTTATGGCGCCGTGATCCTCTACTGGGAACCACCAGTGCCGCTTAGGTGTTCAGAGCAACGTTTTACCAAACCCGGCTTCGAAACACGAGGATCCATATATATTTCATTAGCCCAATAAAGCACGCGGACTTCTACATATAATCAACACCTCACCCCACCAGGATTCGAACCCACAATCTTATAATTGTGACCGGGAAACGCTACCTCTGGGCCACCAGGGGACTAAAAGCAGTCCTAGACTCTGTTATATTTCACACAAAGCTTGTTCAACGAGCTTATGGCGCCATGAAGCTCTAATGGGGACCACCAGTGCCACTTAGGGTTTCAGAGCAACGTTTTACCAAATCCGGCTTCGAAACACGAGGATCCATATAAATTTCATTAGCCCAATAAAGCACGCGGGCTTCTACATATAATCAACACCTCACCCCACCAGAATTCGAACCCACGATCTTATAATTGTGACCGGGGAAGGCTGCCTCTGGGCTACCAGGACAATAAAAGAAGTCCTTGACTCTGCTATATTTCACACAAAGCCTGTTCAACGAGCTTATGACGGTGTGAACCTCTAATGGGGACCACCCGTGCCGCTTAGTTGATCAGAGCAACGTTTTACCAAATCCGGCTTCGAAACACGAGGAGCCATGTATATTACATTAGCCCAATAAAGCACGCGGACTTCTAAATATAATTAACACCTCACCCCACCAGGATTCAAACCCATGATCTTATAATTGTGACCGGGAAACGCTACCTCTGGGCCACCAGGACACAGAAAGCAGTCCTAGAACGCTGTTATATTTCACACAAAGCCTGTTGAACGAGCTTATGGCGCCGTGAACCTCTAATGGGGACCACCCGTGCCGCTTAGGTGATCAGAGCAACGTTTACCAAATCCGGTTTCGAAAAACGAGGATCCATATATATTTCAGTAGCCCAAAAAAGCACACGGACTTCTACATATAATCAACACCTCACCCCAGCAGGATTCAAACCCAAAATCTTATAATTGTGACCAGGGAACGCTACCTGTGGACCACCTGACACTAAAAGCAGTAATAGACTCTGTTATATTTCACGCAAAGCTTGTTCAACGAGCTTATGGCGCCGTGAACCTCTACTGGGGACCACCAGTGCCGCTTACGTGTTCAGAGCAACGTTTTACCAAATCCGGCTTCGAAACACGAGGATCCATATATATTTCATTAGCCCAGTAAAGCACACGGACTTCTACATATAATCAACACCTCAACCCACCAGGATTCAAACCCAAAAGCTTATAATTGTGACCAGGGAATGCTACCTCTGGGCCACCAGGACACTAAAAGCAGTCCTAGACTCTGTTATATTTCACACAAAGCCTGTTCAATGAGCTTAGGGCTCCGTGAACCTCTAATGGGGACCATCCGTGCCGCTTAAGTGATCAGAGCAACGTTTTAAAAAAATCAGGCTTCGAAACACGAGGATCGATATATATTTCATTAGCCTAATAAGACACGCAGATTTTTTACATATAATCAACACCTCACCCCACCAGGATTCGAACCCACGATCTTATAATTGTGACCGGGGAACCCTACCTCTGGGCCACCAGGACACTAAAAGCAGTCCTAGACTCTGATATATTTCACACAAAGCCTGTTCAACGAGCTTATGGCGGTGTGAACCCCTAATGGGGACCACCCGTGCCGCTTAGGTGATCAGAGTAACGTTTTACCAAATCCGGCTTCGAAAGAGGAGGATCCATATATATTTCATTAGCCCAATACACCACGCAGACTTCCACAGACAATCAACACCTCACCCCACCAGGAGTCAAACCCAAAATCTTATAATTCTGACCAGGGAATGCTACCTCTGGGCCACCAGGACACTAAAAGCAGTCCTAGACTCTGTTATATTTCACACAAAGCCTGTTCAACGAGCTTATGGCGCCGTGAACATTTAATAGGTACCACACGTGCCGCTTGGTGACCAGAGGAACGTTTTACCAAATCCGGCTACGAAACACGAGGATCCATATATATTTCTTTAGCCCAATAATGCATGCGGACTTCTACATATATTCAACACCTCACCCCACCAGGATATGAACCCACGATCTTATAATTGTGACCGGAGAATGCTACCCCTGGGCCACCAGGACAATAAAAGCAGTCCTAGACTCTATTATATTTCACACAAAGCCTGTTGAATGAGCTTATGGCGCCGTGAACCTATAATGGGGGCAACCCCTGCCGCTTAGGTGATCAGAGCAACGTTTAACCAAATCCGGCTTCGAAACATGAGGATCCATACATATTTCATTAGCCCAATAAAGCACGCGGACGTCTCTATATAATCAACACCTCACCCCACCAGGATTCAAACCCAAAATCTGATAATTGCGACCAGGGAATGCTACCTGTGGACCACCAGGACACTAAAAGCAGTCCTAGACTCTGTTATATTTCACACAAAGCCTGTTCAACGAGCTTATGGCGCCGTAAACCTCTACTGGGGACCACCAGTGCCGCTTAGGTGTTCAGAGCAACGTTTTACCAAATCCGGCTTCGAAACACGAGGATCCATATATATTTCATAAGCCCAATAAAGCATGCACACTTCTACATATAATCAACACCTCACCCCACCAGGACACAAACCCACGATCTTATAATTGTGACTGGAGAACGCTACCTCTGAGCCACCAGGACACTAAAAGCAGTCCTAGACTCTGTTATATTTCTCACAAAAGCCTGTTCAACGAGCTTATGGCACTGTGAACCTCTAATGGGGACCACCCGTGCCGCTTAGGTGATCAGAGCAACGTTTAACCAAATCCGGCTTCGAAACCCAAGGATCCATATATATTTCATTAGCCCAATAAAGCACGCGGACGTCTACATATAATCAACACCTCACCCCACCAGGATTCAAACCCAAAAATTGATAATTGTGACTAGGGAATGCTACCTGTGGACCACCATGACAATAAAAGCAGTCCCAGACTCTGTTATATTTCACACAAAGCCTGTTGAACGAGCTTATGGCGCCGTGAACCTCTAATGGGGACCACCTGTGCCGCTTAGGTGATCAGAGCAACGTTTTACCAAATCCGGCTTCGAAACACGAGGATTCATATCTATTTCATTAGCCTAATAAAGCACGCGGATTTCTACATATAATCAACACCTCACCCCACCAGGATTCGAACCTACGATCTAATAATTGTGACCGGGGAATGGTACCTCTGGGCCACCAGGACACTAAAAGCAGTCCTAGACTCTGTTATATTTCACACAAAGCCTGTTCAACGAGCTTATGGCACTGTGAACCTCTAATGGGGACCACCCGAGCCGCTCAGGTGATCAGAGCAACGTTTTACCAAATGCTGATTGGAAACACGAGGATCCATATATATTTCATTAGCCCAATAAAGCACGCGGACGTCTACATATAATCAACACCTCACCCCACCAGGATTCGAACCCAAGATCTGATAATTGTGACCAGGGAATGCTACCTGTGGGCCACCAGGACAATAAAAGCAGTCCTAGACTCTGTTATATTTCACACAAAGCCTGTTCAACGAGCTTATAGCGCCGTGAACCTGTAATGAGGACCACCAGTGCCGCTTAGGTGTTCAGAGTAACGTTTTACCAAATCCGGCTTCGAAACACGAGGATCCATATCTATTTCATTAGCCCATAAAGCACGCACACTTCTACATATAATCAACACCTCACCCCACCAGGATTCAAACCCACGATCTTATAATTGTGACTGGAGAACGCTACCTCTGGGCCACCAGGACAGTAAAAGCAGTCCTAGACTCTGTTTTATTTCACACAAAGCCTGTTCAATGAGCTTATGGTGCCGTGAACCTCTAATGGGGACAACCCGTGCCGCTTAGGTGATCAGAGCAAAGTTTTACCAAATCCGGCTTCGAAACACGAGGATCGATATATATTTCATTAGCCCAATAAAGCACGCATATTTCTACATATAATCAACACCTCATCCCACCAAGATTCGAACCCACGATCTTATAATTGTGACCGGGGAACGCTACCTCTGGGCCACCAGGACACTAAAAGCAGTCCTAGACGCTGTTATAATTCACACAAAGCCTGTTGAACGAGCTTATGGCTCCGTGAACCTCAAATGGGGACCACCCGTGCCACTTAGGTGGTCAGAGCAACGTTTTACCAAATCCGGCTTCGAAACACGAGGATCCATATATATTTCATTTGCCTAATAAAGCACACGGGCTTCTACATATAATCAACACCTCACCCCACCAGGATTTGAACCCACGATCTTATAATTGTGACCGGGGAACACTACCAGTCTGGGCCACCAGGACACTATAAGCAGTCCAAAACACTGTTATATTTCACACAAAGCCTGTTCAACGAGCTTATGGCACTGTGAACCTCTAATGGGGACCACCCGTGCCGCTTAGGTGATTAGAGCAACGTTTAAGCAAATCCGGCTTCGAAACCCAAGGATCCATATATATTTCATTAGCCCAATAAAGCACGCGGACGTCTACATATAATCAACACCTCACCCCACCAGGATTCAAACCCAAAAACTGATAATTGTGACTAGGGAATGCTACCTGTGGACCACCATGACAATAAAAGCAGTCCTAGACTCTCTTATATTTCACACAAAGCCTGTTGAACGAGCTTTTGGCGCCGTGAAACTCTAATGGGGACCATCCGTGCCGCTTAGGTGATCAGAGGAACGTTTTACCAAATCCGGCTTCGAAACACTAGGATTCATATCTATTTCATTAACTGAATAAAGTACGCACACTTCTACATATAATCAATACCTCACCCCACCAGTATTCGAACCCACGATCTTATAATTGTGACCGGGGAACACTACCTCTGGGCCACCAGGACACTAAAAGCAGTCCTAGACTCTGTTATATTTCACACAAAGCCTCTTGAACGAGCTCATGGCGCCGTGAACCTCTAATGGGGACCACCAGTGCCGCTTAGGTGTTCAAAGTAACGTTTTACCAAATCCGGCTTCGAAACACGAGGATCCATATCTATTTCATTAGCCTAATGAAGCACGCGGATTTCTACATATAATCAACACCTTACCCCACCAGGATTCGAACCCACGATCTTATAATTGTGACCGGGGAATGGTACCTCTGGGCCACCAGGACACTAAAAGCAGTCCTAGACTCTGTTATATTTCACACAAAGCCTGTTCAACGAGCTTAGGGCACTGTGAATCTGTAATGGGGACCACCAGTGCCGCTTAGGTTTTCAGAGTAACGTTTTACCAAATCCTGCTTCGAAACACGAGGATCCATATCTATATCATTAGCCTAATAAAGCACGCAGATTTCTACATATAATCAACACCTCACCCCACCAGGATTCGAATCCACGATCTTATAATTGTGACCGGGGAACGCTACCTCTGGGCTATCAGGACACTAAAAGCAGTCCTAGACACTGCTATATTTCACACAAAGCCTCTTGAACGAGCTGATGGCGCCGTGAACCTCTAATGGGGGCCACCCCTGCCGCTTAGGTGATCAGAGGAACGTTTTACCAAAACCTGCTTCGAAAGACGAGAATCCATATATATTTCATTAGCCCAATAAAGCACGCACACTACTTCATATAATCAACAACTCACCCCGCCAGGATTCGAACCCACGATCTTATAATTGTGACCGGGGAACGCTACCTCTGGGCCACCAGGACACTAAAAGCAGTCCTAGACTCTGTTATATTTAACACAAAGCCCGTTGAATGAGCTTATGGCGCCGTGAACCTATAACGGGGGCCACCCCTGCCGCTCAGGTGATCAGAGCAACGTTTACCTAATGCTGATTGGAAACACGAGGATCCATATATATTTCATGAGCCCAATAAAGCACGCGGACGTCTACATATAATCAACACCTCACCCCACCAGGATTCGAACCCAAGATCTGATAATTGTCACCAGGGAATGCTACCTGTGGACCACTAGGACACTAAAAGCAGTCTTAGACTCTGATATATTTCACACAAAGCCTGTTGAATGAGCTTATGGCGCCGTGAACCTATAACGGGGGCCACCCCTGCCGCTCAGGTGATCAGAGCAACGTTTACCAAATCCGGCTTCGAAACACGAGGATCCATATCTATTTCATTAGCTCAATAAAGCACGCACACTTCTACATATATTCAACACCTCACCCCACCAGAATTCGAACCCACGATCTTATAATTGTGACCAGGGAATGCTACCTGTGGACCACCAGGACACTAAGAGCAGTCTTATACTCTGTTATATTTCACACAAAGCCTATTCAACGAGCTTATGGCGCCGTGAACCTGTAATGGGGACCACCAGTGCCGCTTAGGTTTTCAGAGTAACGTTTTACCAAATCCGGCTTCGAAACACGAGGATCCATATCTATTTCATTAGCTCAATAAAGCACGCACACTTCTACATATATTCAACACCTCACCCCACCAGGATTCGAACCCACGATCTTATAATTGTGACTGGAGAACGCTACCTCTGGGCCACCATGACAGTAAAAGCAGTCCTAGACTCTGTTTTATTTCACACAAAGCCTGTTCAATGAGCTTATGGTGCCGTGAACCTCTAATGGGGACAACCCGTGCCGCTTAGGTGATCAGAGCAACGTTTTACCAAATCCGGCTTCGAAACACGAGGATCGATATATATTTCTTTAGCCCAATAAAGCACGCATATTTCTACATATAATCAACACCTCACCCCACCAAGATTCGAACCCACGATCTTATAATTGTGACCGGGGAACGCTACCTCTGGGCCACCAGGACACTAAAAGCAGTCCTAGACGCTGTTATATTTTACACAAAGCCTGCTGAACAAGCTTATGGCTCCGTGAACCTCAAATGGGGACCACCCGTGCCACTTAGGTGGTCAGAGCAACGTTTTACCAAATCCGGCTTCGAAACACGAGGATCCATATATATTTCATTTGCCTAATAAAGCACACGGGCTTCTACATATAATCAACACCTCACCCCACCAGGATTTGAACCCACGATCTTATAATTGTGACCGGGGAACACTACCAGTCTGGGCCACCAGGACACTATAAGCAGTCCAAAACACTGTTATATTTCACACAAAGCCTGTTCAACGAGCTTATGGCACTGTGAACCTCTAATGGGGACCACCCGTGCCGCTTAGGTGATTAGAGCAACGTTTAACCAAATCCGGCTTCGAAACCCAAGGATCCATATATATTTCATTAGCCCAATAAAGCACGTGGACGTCTACATATAATCAACACCTCACCCCACCAGGATTCAAACCCAAAAACTGATAATTGTGATTCGGGAATGCTACCTGTGGACCACCATGACAATAAAAACAGTCCTAGATTCTGTTATATTTCACACAAAGCCTGTTGAACGAGCTTATGGCGCCGTGAACCTCTAATGGGGACCATCCGTGCCGCTTAGGTGATCAGAGCAACGTTTTATCAAATCCGGCTTCGAAACACTAGGATTCATATCTATTTCATTAACCCAATAAAGCACGCACACTTCTACATATAATCAACACCTCACCCCACCAGGATTCGAACCCACGATCTTATAATTGTGACCGGGGAACGCTACCTCTGGGCCACCAGGACACTAAAAGCAGTCCTAGACTCTGTTATATTTCACACAAAGCCTGTTCAACGAGCTTATGGCACTGTGAATCTGTAATGGGGACCACCAGTGCCGCTTAGGTTTTCAGAGTAACGTTTTACCAAATCCGGCTTCGAAACACGAGGATCCATATCTATTTCATTAGCCTAATAAAGCACGCGGATTTCTACATATAATCAACACCTCACCCCACCAGGATTCGAACCCACGATCTTATAATTGTGACCGGGGAATGGTACCTCTGGGCCACCAGGACACTAAAAGAAGTCCTAGACTCTGTTATATTTCACACAAAGCCTGTTCAACGAGCTTATGGCACTGTGAATCTGTAATGGGGACCACCAGTGCCGCTTAGGTTTTCAGAGTAACGTTTTACCAAATCCGGCTTCGAAACACTAGGATTCATATCTATTTCATTAACCCAATAAAGCACGCACACTTCTACATATAATCAACACCTCACCCCACCAGGATTCGAACCCACGATCTTATAATTGTGACCGGGGAACGCTACCTCTGGGCCACCAGGACACTAAAAGCAGTCCTAGACTCTGTTATATTTCACACAAAGCCTGTTCAACGAGCTTATGGCGCCGGGAACCTCTAATGGGGACCACCAGTGCCGGTTAGGTGTTCAGAGTAACGTTTACCAAATCAGGCTTCGAAACACGAGGATCCATATCTATTTCATTAGCCTAATAAAGCACGCGGATTTCTACATATAATCAACACCTCACCCCACCAGGATTCGAATCCACGATCTTATAATTGTGACCGGGGAACGCTACCTCTGGGCTATCAGGACACTAAAAGCAGTCCTAGACACTGCTATATTTCACACAAAGCCTCTTGAACGAGCTCATGGCGCCGTGAACCTCTAATGGGGGCCACCCCTGCCGCTTAGGTGATCAGAGCAACGTTTTACCAAAACCTGCTTCGAAAGACGAGAATCCATATATATTTCATTAGCCCAATAAAGCACGCACACTACTTCATATAATCAACACCTCACCCCGCCAGGATTCGAACCCACGATCTTATAATTGTGACCGGGGAACGCTACCTCTGGGCCACCAGGACACTAAAAGCAGTAATAGACTCTGTTATATTTCACACAAAGCCTGTTGAACGAGCTTATGACGCTGTGAACCTTTAATAGGTACCACACGTGCCGCTTGGTGACCAGAGGAACGTTAAACCAAATCCGGCTACGAAACACGAGGATATATATATATTTCTTTAGCCCAATAAAGCATGCGGACTTCTACATAAAATCAACACCTCACCCCACCAGGATTCGAACCCAAAATCTGATAATTGTGACCAGGGAATGCTACCTGTGCGCCACCAGGACAATAAAAGCAGTCCTAGACTCTGTTATATTTCACACAAAGCCTGTTCAACGAGCTTATGGCGGTGTGAACCTGTAATGGGGACCACCAGTGCCGCTTAGGTGTTCAGAGTAACGTTTTACCAAATCCGGCTTCGAAACACGAGGATCCATATCTATTTCATTAGCCCAATAAAGCACGCACACTTCTACATATAATCAACACCTCACCCCACCAGGATTCAAGCCCACGATCTTATAATTGTGACTGGTGAATGCTACCTCTGGGCCACCAGGACAGTAAAAGCAGTCCTAGACTGCTATATTTCACACAAAGCCTGTTCAATGAGCTTATGGTGCCATGAACCTCGAATGGGGCCACCCCTGCCGCTTAGGTGATCAAAGCAACGTTTAACCAAATCCGGCTTCGAAACACGAGGATCCATATATATTTCATTAGCCCAATAAAGCACGCGGACGTCTACATATAATCAACACCTCACCCCACCAGGATTAAAATCCAAAATCTGATAATTGTGACCAGGGAATGCTACCTGTGGACCACCAGGACACTAAAAGCAGTCCTAGACTCTGTTATATTTCACACAAAGCCTGTTCAACGAGCTTATGGCGCCGTGAACCTGTAATGGGGACCACCCGTGACGTTTAGATGTTCAGAGTAACGTTTTACCAAATCCAGCTTCGAAACATGAGGATCCATATCTATTTCATTAGCCCAATAAAGCACGCACACTTCTACATATAATCAACACCTCACCCCACCAGGATTCGAACCCACGATCTTATAATTGTGACAGGGGAACGCTACCTCTGGGCCACCAGGACACTAAAAGCAGTCCTAGACTCTGTTTTATTTCACATAAAGCCTGTTCAACGAGCTTATGGCGCCGTGAACCTCTAATGGGGACCACCAGTGCCGCTTAGGTGTTCAGAGAAACGTTTTACCAAATCCGGCTTCGAAACATGAGGATCCATATCTATTTCATTAGCATAATAAAGCATGCAGATTTCTACATGTAATCAACACCTCACCCCACCAGGATTCGAATCCACGATCTTATAATTGAGACCGGGGAACGCTACCTCTGGGCTACCAGGACACTAAAAGCAGTCCTAGACACTGCTATATTTCACACAAAGCCTCTTGAACGAGCTTATGGCGCCGTGAACCTCTAATGGGGGCCACCCCTGCCGCTTAGGTGATCAGAGCAACGATTTACCAAATCCTGCTTCGAAAGACAAGAATCCATATATATTTCATTAACCCAATAAAGCACGCACACTACTTCATATAATCAACACCTCACCCCGCCAGGATTCGAACCCACGATCTTATAATTGTGACCGGGGAACGCTACCTCTGGGCCACCAGGACACTAAAAGCAGTAATAAACTCTGTTATATTTCACACAAAGCCTGTTGAACGAGCTTATGACGCTGTGAACCTTTAATAGGTACCACACGTGCCGCTTGGTGACCAGAGGAACGTTAAACCAAATCCGGCTACGAAACACGAGGATATATATATATTTCTTTAGCCCAATAAAGCATGCGGACTTCTACATATAATCAACACCTCACCCCACCAGGATTCAAACCCGAAAACTGATAATTGTGACTAGGGAATGCTACCTGTGGACCACCAGGACAATAAAAGCAGTCCTAGACTCTGTTATATTTCACACAAAGCCTGTTGAACGAGCTTATGGCGCCGTGAACCTCTAATGGGGACCACCCGTGCCGCTTAGGTGATCAGAGCAACGTTTTACCAAATCCGGCTTCGAAACACGAGGATTCATATCTATTTCATTAACCCAATAAAGCACGCACACTTCTACCTATAATCAACACCTCACCCCACCAGGATTCGAACCCACGATCTTATAATTGTGACCGGGGAACGCTACCTCTGGGCCACCAGGACACTAAAAGCAGTCCTAGACTCTGTTATATTTCACACAAAGCCTGTTCAACGAGCTTATGGCGCCGGGAACCTCTAATGGGGACCACCAGTGCCGGTTAGGTGTTCAGAGTAACGTTTTACCAAATCAGGCTTCGAAACACGAGGATCAATATCTATTTCATTAGCCTAATAAAGCACGCGGATTTCTACATATAATCAACACCTCACCCCACCAGGATTCGAACCCACGATCTAATAATTGTGACCGGGGAATGGTACCTCTTGGCCACCAGGACACTAAAAGCAGTCCTAGACTTGTTATATTTCACACAAAGCGTGTTCAACGAGCTTATGGCACTGTGAATCTGTAATGGGGACCACCCGTGCCGCTCAGGTGATCAGAGCAACGTTTTAACAAATGCTGATTGGAAACACGAGGATCCATATATATTTCATTAGCCCAATAAAGCACGCGGACGTCTACATATAATCAACACCTCACCCCACCAGGATTCGAACCCAAGATCTGATAATTATCACCAGGGAATGCTACCTGTGGACCACCAGGACACTAAAAGCAGTCTTAGACTCTGTTATATTTCACACAAAGCCTGTTCAACGAGCTTATGGCGCCGTGAACCTCTAATGGGCACCATCCGTGCCGCTTAAGTGATCAGAGCAACGTTTTACCAAATCAGGCTTCGAAACACGAGGATCGATATATATTTTATTAGTCTAATAAGACACGCAGATTTCTACATATAATCAACACCTCACCCCACCAGGATTCGAACCCACGATCTTATAATTGTGACCGGGGAACGCTACCTCTGGGCCACCAGGACACTAAAAGCAGTCCTAGACGCTGATATATTTCACACAAAGCCTGTTCAGCGAGCTTATGGCGGTGTGGAACTCTAATGGGGACCACCCGTGCCGCTTAGGTGATCAGAGCAACGTTTTACCAAATCCGGCTTCGAAAGAGGAGGATCCATATATATTTCATTAGCCCAATACACCACGCAGACTTCTACATACAATCAACACCTCACCCCACCAGGAGTCAAACCCAAAATCTTATAATTCTGACCAGGGAATGCTACCTCTGGGCCACCAGGACACTAAAAGCAGTCCTAGACTCTGTTATATTTTACACAAAGCCTGTTCAACGAGCTTATGGCGCCGTGAACCTTTAATAGGTACCACACGTGCCGCTTGGTGACCAGAGGAACGTTTTACCAAATCCGGCTACGAAACACGAGGATCCATATATATTTCTTTAGCCCAATAAAGCATGTGGACTTCTACATATAATCAACACCTCACCCCACCAGGATATGATCCCACGATCTTATAATTGTGACCGGAGAATGCTACCTCTGGGCCACCAGGACAATAAAAGCAGTCCTAGACTCTGTTATATTTCACACAAAGCCTGTTGAATGAGCTTATGGCGCCATGAACCTATAATGGGGGCCACCCCTGCCGATTAGGTGATCAGAGCAACGTTTAACCAAATCCGGCTTCAAAACATGAGGATCCATATATATTTCATTAGCCCAGTAAAGCTCGCGGACGTCTCTATATAATCAACACCTCACCCACCAGGATTCAAACCCAAAATATGATAATTGCGACCTGGGAATGCTACCTGTGGACCACCAGGACACTAAAAGCAGTCCTAGACTCTGATATATTTCACACAAAGCCTGTTCAACGAGCTTATGGCGCCGTGAACCTCTACTGGGGACCACCAGTGCCGCTTAGGTGTTCAGAGCAACGTTTTACCAAATCCGGCTTCGAAACATGAGGATCCATATATATTTCATTACCCCAATAAAGCATGCGGACTTCTACATATAATCAACACCACACCCCACCAGGATTCGAACCCACAATCTTATAATTATGACCGGGAAACGCTACCTCTGGGCCACCAGGAGACTAAAAGCAGTCCTAGACTCTGTTATATTTCACACAAAGCTTGTTCAACGAGCATATGGCGCCATGAAGCTCTAATGGGGACCACCAGTGCCACTTAGGTGTTCAGAGCAACGTTTTACCAAATCCGGCTTCGAAACACGAGGATCCATATATATTTCAATTGCCCATTAATCACACGGGCTTCTACATATAATCAACACCTCACCCCACCAGAATTCGAACCCACGATCTTATAATTGTAACCGGGGAAAGCTGCCTCTGGGCTACCAGGACAATAAAAGCAGTCCTTGACTCTGCTATATTTCACACAAAGCCTGTTCAACGAGCTTATGACGGTGTGAACCTCTAATGGGGGCCACCCGTGCCGTTTAGGTGATCAGAGCAACGTTTTACCAAATCCGGCTTCGAAACACGAGGAGCCATGTATATTACATTAGCCCAATAAAGCACGCGGACTTCTAAATATAATCAACACCTCACCCCACCAGGATTCAAACCCATAATCTTATAATTGTGACCGGGGAACGCTACCTCTGGTCCACCAGGACACAGAAAGCAGTCCTAGAACGCTGTTATATTTCACACAAAGCTTGTTGAACGAGCTCATGGCGCCGTGAACCTCTAATGGGTACCACCCGTGCCGCTTAGGTGATCAGAGCAACGTTTTACCAAATCCGGTTTCGAAAAATGAGGATCCATATATATTTCATTAGCCCAAAAATGCACACGGACTTCTATATATAATCAACACATCACCCCAGCAGGATTCAAACCCAAAATCTTATAATTGTGACCAGGGAACGCTACCTGTGGACCACCAGGACACTAAAAGCAGTCTTCGACTCTGTTATATTTCACGCAAAGCTTGTTCAACGAGCTTATGGCGCCGTGAACCTCTACTGGGGACCACCAGTGCCGGTTAGGTGTTCAGAGCAACGTTTTACCAAATCCGGCTTCGAAACACGAGGATCCATATATATTTCATTAGCCCAGTAAAGCACGCGGACTTCTACATATAATCAACACCTCACCCCACCAGGATTCGAACCCACAATCTTATAATTGTGACTGGGAAACACTACCTCTGGGCCACCAGGAGACTAAAAGCAGTCCTAGACTCTGTTATATTTCACACAAAGCTTGTTCAACGAGCTTATGGCGCCATGAAGCTCTAATGGGGACCACCAGTGCCACTTAGGTGTTCAGAGCAACGTTTTACCAAATCCGGCTTCGAAACACGAGGATCCATATTTATTTCAATTGCCCAATAATCACACGGGCTTCTACATATAATCAACACCTCACCCCACCAGAATGCGAACCCACGATCTTATAATTGTAACCGGGAAGGCTGCCTCTGGGCTACCAGGACAATAAAAGCAGTCCTTGACTCTGCTATATTTCACACAAAGCCTGTTCAACGAGCTTATGACAGTGTGAACCTCTAATGGGGACCACCCGTGCCGCTTAGGTGATCAGAGCAACGTTTTACCAAATCCGGCTTCGAAACACGAGGAGCCATGTATATTACATTAGCCCAATAAAGCACACGGACTTCAAAATATAATCAACACCTCACCCCACCAGGATTCAAACCCATGATCTTATAATTGTGACCGGGGAACGCTACCTCTGGGCCACCAGGACACAGAAAGCAGTCCTAGAACGCTGTTATATTTCACACAAAGCTTGTTGAACGAGCTTATGGCGCCGTGAACCTCTGATGGGGTCCACCCGTGCCGCTTAGGTGATAAGAGCAACGTTTTACCAAATCCGGTTTCGAAAAACGAGGATCCATATATATTTCATTAGCCCAAAAAAGCACCCGGACTTCTACATATAATCAACACCTCACCCCTGCAGGATTCAAACCCAAAATCTTATAATTGTGACCAGGGAACGCTACCTGTGGACCACCAGGACACTATAAGCAGTCTTCGACTCTGTTATATTTCACGCAAAGCTTGTTCAACGAGCTTATGGCGCCGTGAACCAGGACACTAAAAGCAGTCCTTGACGCTGTTATATTTCACACAAAGCCTGTTCAACGAGCTTATGGCGGTGTGAACCTCTAATGGGGACCACCCGTGCCGCTTAGGTGATCAGAGCAACGTTTTACCAAATCCGGCTTCGAAAGAGGAGGATCCATATATATTTCATTAGCCCAATACACTACGCAGATTTCTACATACAATCAACACCTCACCCCACCAGGAGTCAAACCCAAAATCTTATAATTCTGACCAGGGAATGCTACCTCTGGGCCAGCAGGACACTAAAAGCAGTCCTAGACTCTGTTATATTTCACACAAAGCCTATTCAACGAGCTTATGGCGCCGTGAACCTTTAATAGGTACCACACGTGCCGCTTGGTGACCAGAGGAACGTTTTACCAAATCCGGCTACGAAACACGAGGATCCATATATATTTCTTTAGCCCAATAAAGCATGCGGACTTCTACATATAATCAACACCTCACCCCACCAGGATATGAACCCACGATCTTATAATTGTGACCGGAGAATGCTACCTCTGGGCCACCAGGACAATAAAAGCAGTCCTAGACTCTGTTATATTTCACACAAAGCCTATTGAATGAGCTTATGGCGCCGTGAACCTATAATGGGGGCCACCCCTGCCGCTTAGGTGATCAGAGCAACGTTTAACCAAATCCGGCTTCGAAACATGAGGATCCATATATATTTCATTAGTCCAATAATGCACGCGGACGTCTCTATATAATCAACACCTCACCCCACAAGGATTCAAACCCAAAATCTGATAATTGCGACCAGGGAATGCTACCTGTGGACCACCAGGACACTAAAAGCAGTCCTAGACTCTGTTATATTTCACACAAAGCCTGTTCAACGAGCTTATGGCGCCGTGAACCTCTACTGGGGACCACCAGTGCCGCTTAGGTGTTCAGAGCAACGTTTTACCAAATCCGGCTTCGAAACACGAGGATCCATATATATTTCATTAGCCCAATAAAGCACTCGGGCTTCTACATATAATCAACACCTCACCCCACCAGGATTCGAACCCACAATCTTATAATTGTGACCGCGAAACGCTACCTCTGGGCCACCAGGAGACTAAAAGCAGTCCCTGACTCTGTTATATTTCACACAAAGCTTGTTCAACGAGTTTATGGCGCCATGAAGCTCTAATGGGGACCACCAGTGCCACTTTGGTGTTCAGAGCAACGTTTTACCAAATCCGGCTTCGAAACACGAGGATCCATATATATTTCAATTGCCCATTAATCACACGGGCATCTACATATAATCAACACCTCACCCCACCAGAATTCGAACCCACGATCTTATAATTGTAACCGGGGAAGGCTGCCTCTGGGCTACCAGGACAATAAAAGCATTCCTTGACTCTGCTATATTTCACACAAAGCCTGTTCAACGAGCTTATGACGGTGTGAACCTCTAATGGGGACCACCCGTGCCGCTTAGGTGATCAGAGCAACGTTTTACCAAATCCGGCTTCGAAACAAGAGGAGCCATGTATTTTACATTAGCCCAATAAAGCACGCGGACTTCTAAATATAATCAACACCTCACCCTACCAGGATTCAAACCCATGATCTTATAATTGTGACCAGGGAACGCTACCTCTGGGGCACCAGGACACAGAAAGCAGTCCTAGAACGCTGTTATATTTCACACAAAGCCTGTTGAACGAGCTTATGGCGCCGTGAACCTCTAATGGGGACCACCCGTGCCGCTTAGGTGATCAGAGCATCATTTTACCAAATCCGGTTTCGAAAAACGAGGATCCATATATATTTCATTAGCCCAAAAATGCACACGGACTTCTACATATAATCAACACCTCACCCCAGCAGGATTCAAACCCAAAATCTTATAATTGTGACCAGGGAAGGCTACCTGTGGACCACCAGGACACTAGAAGCACTCTTCGACTCTGTTATATTTCACGCAAAGCTTGTTCAACGAGCTTATGGCGCCGTGAACCTCTACTGGGGACCACCAGTGCCGCTTAGGTGTTCAGAGCAACGTTTTACCAAATCCGGCTTCGAAACACGAGGATCCATATATATTTCATTAGCCCAGTAAAGCACGCGAACTTCTACATATAATCAACACCTCACCCCACCAGGATTCAAACCCAAAATCTTATAATTGTGACCAGGGAATGCTACCTCTGGGCCACCAGGACACTAAAAGCAGTCCTAGACTCTATTATATTTCACACAAAGCCTGTTCAACGAGCTTATGGCGCCGTGAACCTCTAATGGGGACCATCCGTGCCGCTTAAGTGATCAGAGCAACATTTTACCAAGTCAGGCTTCGAAACACGAGGATCGATATATATTTCATTAGCCTAATAAGGCACGCAGATTTCTACATATAATCAACACCTCTCCCCACCAGGATTCGAACCCACGATCTTATAATTGTGACCGGGGAACGCTACCTCTGGGCCACCAGGACACTAAAAGCAGTCCTAGATGCTGATATATTTCACACAAAGCCTGTTCAACGAGCTTATGGCGCCGTGAACCTCTACTGGGGACCACCAGTGCCGCTTAGGTGTTCAGAGCAACGTTTAACCAAATCCGGCTTCGAAACATGAGGATCCATATATATTTCATTAGTCCAATAATGCACGCGGACGTCTCTATATAATCAACACCTCACCCCACTAGGATTCAAACCCAAAATCTTATAATTGTGACCAGGGAATGCTAACTGTGTACCACCAGGACACTAAAAGCAGTCCTAGACTCTATTATATTTCACGCAAAACCTGTTCAACGAGCTTATGGCGCCGTGAACCTCTACTGGGGACCACCAGTGCCGCTTAGGTGTTCAGAGCAACGTTTTACCAAATCCGGCTTCGAAACACGAGGATCTATATATATTTCATTAGCCCAATAAAGCACGCGGACTTCTACATATAATCAACACCTCACCCCACCAGGATTCGAACCCAAAATCTTATAATTGTGACCGGGGAACGCTACCTCTGTGCCACCAGGACACTGAAAGCAGTCCTAGACTCTGTTATATTTCACACAAAGCCTGTTGAATGAGCTTATGGCGCCGTGAACTTCTAATGGGAACCACCTGTGCCGCTTAGGTGATGAGAGCAATGTTTTACCCAATCCGGCTTCGAAATACGAGGATCCATATATATTTCATTAGCCCAATAAAGCACGCGGACTTCTACATAAAATCAACACCTCATCCCAACAGCATTTGAACCCACGATCTTATAATTGTGACCGGGGAACGCTACCTCTGGACTACCAAGACACTAAAAGCAGTCCTTGACTCTGCTATATTTCACACAAAGCCTGTTCAACGAGCTTATGGCGCCGTGAACCTCTAATGGGGACCACCCGTGCCACTTAGTTGATCAGAGCAACGTTTTACCAAATCCGGCTTCGAAAAACGAGAATCCATATATATTTCATTAGCCCAATAAAGCACGCGGACTTCTACATATAATCAAAACCTCACCCCACCAGGATTCAAACCCAAAATCTTATAATTCTGACCAGGGAACTCTACCTGTGGACCACCAGGACACTAAAAGCAGTCCTAGACTCTGTTATATTTCACGCAAAACCTCTTCAACTAGCTTATGACGCCGTGTACCTCTACTGGGGACCACCAGTGCCGCTTAGGTGTTCAGAGCAACGTTTTACCAAATCCGGCTTCGAAACACGAGGATCCATATATATTTCATTAGCCCAATAAAACACGCGGACTTCTACATACAATCAACACCTCACCAGGATTCGAACCCACGATCTTATAATTGTGACTGGGGAACACTACCTCTGGGCCACCAGGACACTAAAAGCAGTCCTAGACTCTGTTATATTTCACACAAAGCCTGTTCAACGAGCTTATGGCGCCGTGAACCTCTAATGGGGACCACCAGTGCCGCTCAGGTGTTCAGAGTAACGTTTTACCAAATCCGGCTTCGAAACACGAGGATCCATATCTATTTCATTAGCCTTATAAAGCACGCAGAATTCTACATATAATCAACACCTCACCCCACCAGGATTTGAACCCACGATCCTTTAATTGTGACCGGGGAAGGGTACCAGTTTGGGCCTCCAGGACACTATAAGCAGTCCAAGACTCTGTTATATTTCACACAAAGCCTGTTCAATGAGCTTATGGTGCCGTGAACCTCTAATGGGGACAACCCGTGCCACTTAGGTGATCAGAGCAACGTTTTACCAAATCCGGCTTCGAAACATGAGGATCGATATATATTTTATTAGCCTAATAACGCACGCATATTTCTACATATAATCAACACCTCACCCCACCAGGATTCGAACCCACGATCTTATAATTGTGACCGGGGAACGCTACCTCTGGGCCACCAGGACACTAAAAGCAGTCCTAGACGCTGTTATATTTTCCACAAAGCCTGTTGAACGAGCTTAGGGCTCCGGGAACCTCTAATGGGGGCCACCCGTGCCACTTAGGTGATCAGAGCAATGTTTTACCAAATCCGGCTTCGAAACACGAGGATCCATATATATTTCATTAGCCCAATAAAGCACGCAAACTTCTACATATAATCAACACCGCACCCCACTAGGATTCGAACCCACGATCTTATAATTGTGACCGGGGAACGCTACCTCTGGGCCACCAGGAGACTAAAAGCTGTCCTAGACTCTGTTATATTTCACACAAAGCCTGTTCAACGAGCTTATGGCGCCATGAAGCTCTAATGGGGACCACCAGTGCCGCTTAGGTGTTTAGAGCAACGTTTTACCAAATCCGGCTTCGAAACACGAGGATCCATATATATTTCATTAGCCCAATAAAGCACGCGGACTTCTACATATAATCAACACCTCATCCCACCATGATTCGAACCCACTATCTTATAATTGTGACTGTGGAACGCTACCTCTGGGCCACCAGGACACTAAAAGCAGTCCTAGACTCTGATATATTTCACACAAAGCCTGTTCAACGAGCTTATGGCGCCGTGAACCTCTAATGGGGACCACCAGTGCCGCTCAGGTGTTCAGAGTAACGTTTTACCAAATCGGGCTTCGAAACACGAGGATCCATATCTATTTCATTAGCCTAATAAAGCACGCAGAATTCTACATATAATCAACACCTCACCCCACCAGGATTTGATCCCACGATCCTTTAATTGTGACCGGGGAAGGGTACCAGTCTGGGCCACCAGGACACTATAAGCAGTCCAAGACTCTGTTATATTTCACACAAAGCCTGTTCAATGAGCTTATGGTGCCGTGAACCTCTAATGGGGACAACCCGTGCCACTTAGGTGATCAGAGCAACGTTTTACCAAATCCGGCTTCGAAACACGAGGATCGATATATATTTTATTAGCCTAATAACGCACGCATATTTCTACATATAATCAACACCTCACCCCACCAGGATTCGAACCCACGATCTTATAATTGTGACCGGGGAACGCTACCTCTGGGCCACCAGGACACTAAAAGCAGTCCTAGACGCTGTTATATTTTACACAAAGCCTGTTGAACGAGCTTAGGGCTCCGTGAACCTCTGATGGGGACCACCCGTGCCACTTCGGTGATCAGAGCAACGTTTTACCAAATCCGGCTTCGAAACACGAGGATCCATATATATTTCATTAGCCCAATAAAGCAAGCAAACTTCTACATATAATCAACACCGCACCCCACCAGGATTCGAACCCACGACCTTATAATTGTGACCGGGGAACGCTACCTCTGGGCCACCAGGAGACTAAAAGCAGTCCTAGACTCTGTTATATTTCACACAAAGCCTGTTCAACGAGCATATGGCACTGTGAACCTGTAATGGGGACCACCCGTGCCGCTTAGGTGATAAGAGCAACGTTTAACCAAATCCGGCTTCGAAACCCAAGGATACATATATATTAGGGTGTGTCATAGGAGGGAAGATCAGCTAAAACTAATGGCCCATCACTTTTTTGGTAGATTTTAGTGTATATAAACAGAAAATAATTTCAGTTTCAATATTTTGCAACCTTTTGCTAGTAAATTTTAGCGTGAAATTTATCGAAAATCTAACGTACAGCTGCATTAGTGCATTACACTAAATAGTGAACATTGCTTTTCTTGACTTCATTCTTTAACAACCCAACTAACAATATTTTTTTTCTGTTTCAGATTCTGATGCATTTATAAGTTGATAATATTTGCAATGGCTGCTTGTGTCAGGACGAGGAACCAAAAATCCAGCCATCTCAGTCACTATCTTGGGTCTTGGAGAGAGCTCCTGAAGTCGGAGTTGCCTACATTGAGAGATGCTTTGAGATACGGTGTTTTAATCAGGTAAATCAGTGAAAAGAACCAAAGAACTTACACAAACAAAGACATTGCCAGTGATATGACCAAAGCTGTCTTGGCACAGTACACTCTGGCTAACGCTCAGTTCAAGCCTTCAGTCATAACAAGTCAGAAGAAGATTAGTGAGAGACTGCTAGCCAGTTGGGAAAAGGCAAGAGATATCTCTCTTGGGAGAGGAAAACTTGCAGTTAAGGACAGCTTTGCCAAGCAACTGGACCAGTTATTTGACATAATTACTTGCAAGTGCCTAATTGTTCTTTGTCCTGAGTTTGGATGCGATCGTGACTGTAAATCCGAGGCCCACATCTCCTGTATTTGCAAGCGTGAACTGAAGATTCCTGTGATCGAACTGGCATTTGTCAAAGCACAGAGAGAGAAGACTGGCAGTATAGGGGCTCTCATGATTTCTAGCCAAGATATTCCGGAGTCCAAGAGGCAGGAGGCTGCCACAGAGAGACAGAAGAGGAGAAGAGTTGCCGAGGAAAAGAGACTTGAAAAGGACCAGGGGGAGGTAAAAAAGGCCGATGATTGGAGTCAAGCTGATTCAGAGTTTAATGACTTCATGGCTGATCCGAGTGCTGACCAGGAGAATGGTGACTTTGTCCCTAACCCAGAAAATAATGATCCCAAACTTTCCAGGCATAAGATTCGAAATAGGAAAGATATCCCGAGCATAGCTCTGGCCAGCATGCAACACCACACTGGTCTCAGAGAAACTGCAGAGATAGCAACAGCTGCCTGGATTGACGGTGGTTTGATAACACCTGATGATGTTCACCTGGTGATAGATCATAACAAAGTAAGGAGAGCTCAGGAGAAACTTGTCAGTAACCTAGAAGAGGAGTTTGTTCTTTGATGGGAGAAGGGATGACACTAAAGTTGTCATGAAAGTTGGAGATTCTGACAAGTTGTTCCCTGCCATGGTGAAGGAGGAACACTACTCCTGCTGCAGTGAACCAGGAGGGAAGTATTTGTGGCATTTCACTCCAGAGAAAGATGACATCAGGAAACCAGCTGAGATAGTGGCAGATAACATTGTGAACTGGCTCAGAGAGAGGAACGTAGACCAGACCCTGCAGGCCATTGGAGGGGACAGCACCAACATGAACACAGGGTGGCAAGGGGGGGTCATACAGTGGATAGAGCGGAAGATTGGGAGGAAGCTGGTCTGGATTGTTTGTGACCTCCACACCAACGAGTTGCCACTCAGACATCTGATCCAGGAGCTGGATGGCAAGACTCTTTCAAACAACAGATGGTCTGGTCCTCTTGGCAAGATGCTGGACTCTGCCACTGAGTTAGAAATAAATCCGAGCTTTGAAAAAATCACAGTTGGCCCTCCACTCGTTGAGCTTGCACATACTGTCATTGACGACATGAGTACTGACCAGTACTATGGTTACATGATTTGCAGTACCATCAAAACTGGGGTCATGCCCGATAGACTTGCTTACCTGCAGATAGGTCCAGTTTCACATTCTAGGTGGCTCACAACGGCTCTCAGGTTCTGCAGAATTTGGGTCGCTCATCATAAACTGAAAGGGAACCAGCTTCACAACCTGAGACTTATTGTCCAATTCATCGTGAGTGTCTACTTGCCAAATTGGTTCAATACCAAGGTCAAGTCATCGTTCTCCGAAGGTCCGAGGCATGCTCTCTTCCAGCTTGAGCTCCTGAGGAGTCAGCCAAGGAAGGTTGTTCAGATTGTGGAGCAGACTGTGAGGAGATCTTCCTGGTATGCTCATCCCGAGGCAGTTCTGCAGACAATGCTCTGCAGTAAGGATAGGAGAGAAGAGTGGCAGTCAAAAATATCTTGGATATGAGACTTATGAGAGGAGCTGGGCATGACGAATCAGTTGGTGACGATTCCTTCAGGGTCAGGATGGCTCCTGAAGTCAATCTAGGTGCCAAGACCCTCACTGATATCATAGATCTGGATAACATCCAGGCTGGCAGTGAGCCCCCTCTTACCTGCAGCCTCACCAATGTTCAAGTCAGAGCTTTCCTGGACAACCCCATGCATGTCCCTGCCTGGCCCTCGCACACCCAGAGTATAGAGCGTTGTGTACAGCAAGTGTGCGAGGCCAGCAGTCACGTGTACAGCCAGGAGAGGAGGGAAGGCTACATCCGAGCTCAGGTGGTCAGCAGGGAGGTGATGAGTAGAAACAGAAGCAAGAAAGACATGTTCTCTATGGTGTGCAGCAACACCGGGTCGTAGTAGTAAAACTGGTTTTTGTATTTGATGATTTTGTTTTCTAAAGGAATATTGAATTTAATAAATGTGTCAAGATCATTCGTTTCACTATTCTGGATCATTTTCATCCTAATAAATTAACCTGATACATTTACTTTACTTTAAATAAGCTATTTAGTGGTGTTGGTAAAAGGGTGGGAACACTGAATTTTCATAAGATTTCAAGTTAAAATTTACCTAGCAAAAAATGAAAACTTTTCAAACTCCAAAAAAAAAAATTCGCCTCCGTATGACACACCCTAATATATGTTTCATTAGCCCAATAAAGCACGCGGATGTCTAGATATAATCAACACCTCACCCCAATAGGATTCAAACCCAAAATCTGATAATTGTGACCAGGGAATGCTACCTGTGGACCACCAGGACAATAAAAGCAGTCCTAGACTCTGTTATATTTCACACAAAGCCTGTTGAATGAGCTTATGGCGCCGTGAACCTCTAATGGGGACCACCCGTGCCGCTTAGGTGATCAGAGCAACGTTTTACCAAATCCGGCTTCAAAACACGAGGATCCATATCTATTTCATTAACCCAATAAAGCACGCACACTTTTAAATATAATCAACACCTCACCCCACCAGGATTTGAACCCATGATCTTATAATTGTGACCGGGGAACACTACCAGTCTGGGCCACCAGGACACTATAAGCAGTCCAAGACACTGTTATATTTCACACAAAGCCTGTTGAACGAACTTATGGCGCCGTGAACCTCTAATGGGGGCCACCCCTTCCGCTTAGGTGATCAGAGCAACGTTTAACCAAATCCGGCTTCGAAAAACGAGGATCCATATCTATTTCATTAGCCCAATAAAGCACGCACACTTCTACATATAATCAACACCTCACCCCACCAGGATTCGAACTCACGATCTTATAATTGTGACTGGGGAACGCTACCTCTGGGCCACCAGGACACTAAAAGCAGTCCTAGACTCTGTTATATTTCACACAAAGCCTCATGTTCAATGAGCTTATGGTGCCGTGAACCTCTAATGGGGACCACCCGTGCCACTTCGGTGATCAGAGAAACGTTTTACCAAATCCGGCTTCGAAACACGAGGATCGATATATATTTCATTAGCCTAATAAAGCACACATATTTCTACATATAATCAACACCTCACCCCTACCAGGATTCGAACCCACGATCTTATAATTGTGACCGGGGAATGGTACCTCTGGGCCACCAGGACACTAAAAGCAGTCCTAGACTCTGTTATATTTCACACAAAGCCTGTTCAACGAGCTTATGGCACTGTGAACCTCTAATGGGGACCACCCGTGCCGCTCAGGTGATCAGAGCAACGTTTTACCAAATGCGGATTGGAAACTAGAGGATCCATATATATTTCATTAGCCCAATAAAGCACGGGGACATCTACATATAATCAACACCTCACCCCAACAGGATTCGAACCCAAGATCTTATAAGTGTGACCGGGGAACACTACCTCTCGGCCACCAGGACACTAAAAGCAGTCCTAGACTCTGTTATATTTCACACAAAGCCTGTTCAACGAGCTTATGGCACCGTGAACCTCTAATAGGGACCACCCGTGCCGCTTAGGTGATCAGAGCAACGTTTACCAAATCCGGCTTGGAAACACGAGGATCCATATATATTTCATTAGCCCAATAAAGCACGCGGACTTCTACATATAATCACCACCTCACCCCAACAGGATATGAACCCACGATCTTATAATTGTGACCGGAGAATGCTACCTCTGGGCCACCAGGACAATAAAAGCAGTCCTAGACTCTGTTATATTTCACGCAAAGTCTGTTCAACGAGCTTATGGCGCCCTGAACCTCTACTGGGGACCACCAGTGCCGCTTAGGTGTTCAGAGCAACGTTTTACTAAATCCGGCTTCGAAACACGAGGATCCATATATATTTCAATTGCCCAATAATCACACGGGCTTCTACATATAATCAACACCGCACCCCACCAGGATTCGAACACACGATCTTATAATTGTGACCGGGGAACACTGCCTCTGGGCTACCAGGACAATAAAAGCAGTCCTTGACTCTGCTATATTTCACACAAAGCGTGTTCAACGAGCTTATGACGGTGTGAACCTCTAATGGGGACCACCCGTGCCGCTTAGGTGATCAGAGCAACGTTTTACCAAATCCGGCTTCGAAACACGAGGATCCATGTATACTTCATTCGCCCAATAAAGCAAGCGGACATCAAAATATAATCAACACCTCACCCCAGCAGGATTCAAACCCAAAATCGTATAATTGTGAATAGGGAACGCTACCTGTGGACCACCAGGACACTAAATGCAGTTCTAGACTCTGTTATATTTCACGCAAAACCTGTTCAACGAGCTTATGGCGCCATGAACCTCTACTGGGGACCACCAGTGCCGCTTAGGCGTTCAGAGCAACGTTTTACCAAATCCGGCTTCGAAACACGAGGATCGATATATATTTCATTAGCCCAATAAAGCACGCAGATTTCTACATATAATCAACACCTAACCCCACCAGGATTTGAACCCACGATCTTATAATTGTGACCGGGGAACGCTACCTCTGGGCCACCAGGACACTAAAAGCAGTCCTAGACTCTGTTATATTTCACACAAAGCCTTTTGAACGAGCTTATGGCGCCGTGAAACTCTAATGGGGACCACCCGTGCCGCTTAGGTGATTAGAGCAACTTTTTACCTTATCCGGCTTCGAAAAACGAGGATCCATATATATTTCATTAGCCAGATAAAGCACGCGGACTTCTACATACGATCAAAACCTCACCCCACCAGGATTCAAACCAAAAATCTTATAATTGTGACCAGGTAACGCTACCTGTGGACCACCAGGATTCAAACCCAAAATCTTATAATTGTGACCAGGGAATGCTACCTGTGGACCACCAGGACACTAAAAGCAGTCCTAGACTCTATTATATTTCACGCAAAACCTGTTCAACGAGCTTATGGCGCCGTGAACCTCTACTGGGGACCACCAGTGCCGCTTAGGTGTTCAGAGCAACGTTTTACCAAATCCGGCTTCGAAACACGAGGATCCATATATATTTCATTAGCCGAATAAAGCACGTGGACTTCTACATATAATCAACACCTCACCCCACCAGGATTTGAACCCAAAATCGTATAATTGTGACTGGGGAACGCTACCTCTGGGCCACCAGGACACTGAAAGCAGTCCTAGACTCTATTATATTTCACACAAAGCCTGTTGAATGAGCTTATGGCGCCGTGAACCTCTAATGGGAACCACCCGTGCCGCTTAGGTGATGAGAGCAATGTTTTACCCAATCCGGCTTCGAAATGCGAGGATCCATATATACTTCATTAGCCCAATAAAGCACGCGGACTTCTACATAAAATCAACACCTCATCCCAACAGCATTTGAACCCACGATCTTATAATTGTGACCGGGGAACGCTACCTCTGGACCACCAAGACACTAAAAGCAGTCCTTGACTCTGCTATATTTCACACAAAGTCTGTTCAACGAGCTTATGGCGCCGTGAACCTCTAATGGGGACCACCCGTGCCGCTTAGGTGATCAGAGCAACGTTTTACCAAATCCGGCTTCGAAAAACGAGGATCCATATATATTTCATTAGCCCAATAAAGCACGCGGACTTCTACATATAATCAAAACCTCACCCCACCAGGATTCAAACCCAAAATCTTATAATTCTGACCAGGGAACGCTACCTGTGGACCAACAGGACACTAAAAGCAGTCCTAGACTCTGTTATATTTTACGCAAAACCTGTTCAACGAGCTTATGGCGCCGTGAACCTCTCCTGGGGACCACCAGTGCCGCTTAGGTGTTCAGAGCAACGTTTTAACAAATCCGGCTTCGAAACACGAGGATCCATATATATTTCATTAGCCCAATAAAGCACGCGGACTTCTACATATAATCACCACCTCATCCCAACAGCATTTGAACCCACGATCTTATAATTGTGACCGGGGAACGCTACCTCTGGACCACCAAGACACTAAAAGCAGTCCTTGACTCTGCTATATTTCACACAAAGCCTGTTCAACGAGCTTATGGCGCCGTGAACCTCTAATGGGGACCACCCGTGCCGCTTAGGTGATCAGAGCAACGTTTTACCAAATCCGGCTTCGAAAAACGAGGATCCATATATATTTCATTAGCCCAATAAAGCACGCGGACTTCTACATATAATCAAAACCTCACCCCACCAGGATTCAAACCCAAAATCTTATAATTCTGACCAGGGAACGCTACCTGTGGACCAACAGGACACTAAAAGCAGTCCTAGACTCTGTTATATTTTACGCAAAACCTGTTCAACGAGCTTATGGCGCCGTGAACCTCTACTGGGGACCACCAGTGCCGCTTAGGTGTTCAGAGCAACGTTTTACCAAATCCGGCTTCGAAACACGAGGATCCATATATATTTCATTAGCCCAATAAAGCAAACGGACTTCTACATATAATCACCACCTCACCCCAACAGGATATGAACCCACGATCTTATAATTGTGACCGGGGAACACTGCCTCTGGGCTACCAGGACAATAAAAGCAGTCCTTGACTCTGCTATATTTCACACAAAGCCTGTTCAACGAGCTTATGACGGTGTGAACCTCTAATGGGGACCACCCCGTGCCGCTTAGGTGTTCAGAGCAACGTTTTACCAAATCCGGCTTCGAAACACGAGGATCCATATATATTTCATTAGCCCAATAAAGCACGCGGACTTCTACATATAATCAACACCTCACCCCACCAGGATTCGAACCCAAAATCTTATAATTGTGACCGGGGAACGCTACCTCTGGGCCACACTAAAAGCAGCCCTAGACTCTGTTATATTTCACACAAAGCCTGTTGAATGAGCTTATGGCGCCGTGCACCTCTAATGGGAACCACCCGTGCCGCTTAGGTGATGAGAGCAATGTTTTACCAAATCCGGCTTCGAAACACGAGGATCCATATATATTTAATTAGCCCAATAAAGCACGCGGACTTCTACATATAATCAAAACCTCACCCCACCAGGATTCAAACCCAAAATCTTATAATTGTGACCAGGGAACGCTACCTGTGGACCACCAAGACACTAAAAGCAATCCTAGACTCTGTTATATTTCACGCTAAGCTTGTTCAACGAGCTTATGGCGCCGTGAACCTCTAATGGGGACCACCCGTGCCACTTAGGTGATCAGAGGAACGTTTTACCAAATCCGGTTTCGAAAAACGAGGATCCATATATATTTCATTAGCCCAATAAAGGACGCGGACTTCTACAAATAATCAACACCTCACCCCACCAGGATTCAAACCCAATATCTTATAATTGTGACCAGGGAATGCTACCTCTGGGCCACCAGGACACTAAAAGCAGTCCTAGACTCTGTTATATTTCACACAAAGCCTGTTCAACGAGCTTATGGCGCCGTGAACCTCTAATGGGGACCACCCGTGCCACTTAGGTGATCAGAGAAACGTTTTACCAAATCCGGCTTCGAAACACGAGGATCGATATATATTTCATTAGCCTAATAAAGCACGAATATTTCTACATATAATCAACACCTCACCCCACCAGGATTCGAACCCACGATCTTATAATTGTGACCGGGGAATGGTACCTCTGGGCCACAAGGACACTAAAAGCAGTCCTAGACTCTGTTATATTTCACACAAAGCCTGTTCAACGAGCTTATGGCGGTGTGAACCTCTAATGGGGACCACCCGTGCCGCTTAGGTGATCAGAGCAACGTTTTACCAAATCCGGTTTCGAAATAGGAGGCTCCATATATATTTCTTTAGCCCAATACACCACGCGGACTTCTACATACAATCAACACCTCACCCCAGCAGGATTCAAACCCAAAATCGTATAATTGTGAATAGGGAACGCTACCTGTGGACCACCAGGACACTAAATGCAGTCCTAGACTCTGTTATATTTCACACAAAGCCTGTTCAACGAGCTTATGGCGCCGTGAACCTTTAATAGGTACCACACGTGCCGCTTGGTGACCAGAGGAACGTTTTACAAAATTCAGCTACGAAACACGAGGATCCATATATATTTCTTTAGCCCAATAAAGCATGCGGACTTCTACATATAGTCAACACCTCACCCCACAAGGATATGAACCCACGATCTTATAATTGTGACCGGAGAATGCTACCTCTGGGCCACCAGGACAATAAAAGCAGTCCTAGACTCAGTTATATTTCACACAAGGCCTGTTGAATGAGCTTATGGCGCCGTGAACCTATAATGGTGGCCACCCCTGCCGCTTAGGTGATCAGAGCAACGTTTAACCAAATCCGGCTTCGAAACATGAGGATCCATATATATTTCATTAGCCCAATAAAGCACGCGGACGTCTCTATATAATCAACACCTCACCCCACCAGGATTCAAACCCAAAATCTGATAATTGTGACCAGGGAATGCTACCTGTGGACCACCAGGACACTAAAAGCAGTCCTAGACTCTGTTATATTTCACACAAAGCCTGTTCAACGAGCTTATGGCGCCGTGAACCTGTAATGGGGACCACCAGTGCCGCTTAAGTGTTCAGAGTAACGTTTTACCACATCCGGCTTCGAAACATGAGGATCCATATCTATTTCATTAGCCCAATAAAGCACGCACACTTCTACATATAATCAACACCTCACCCCACCAGGATTCGAACCCACGACCTTATAATTGTGACCGGGGAACGCTACATCTGGGCCACCAGGACACTAAAAGCAGTCCTAGACGCTGTTATATTTCACACAAAGCCTGTTGAACGAGCTTATGGCTCCGTGAACCTCTAATGGGGACCACCTGTGCCACTTAGGTGATAAGAGCAACGTTTTACCAAATCCGGCTTCGAAACACGAGGATCCATATATATTTCATTAGCCCAATAAAGCACGCAAACTTCTACATATAATCAACACCGCACCACACCAGGATTCGAACCCACGATCTTATAATTGTGACCGGAGAACGCTACCTCTGGGCCACCAGGAGACTAAAAGCAGTCCTAGACTCTGTTATATTTCACACAAAGCCTGTTCAACGAGCTTATGGCGCCATGAAGCTCTAATGGGGACCATCAGTGCCGCTCAGGTGATCAGAGCAACGTTTTACCAAATGCGGATTGGAAACAAGAGGATCCATATATATTTCATTTGCCCAATAAAGCACGCGGGCATCTACATATAATCAACACCTCACCCCAACAGGATTCGAACCCAAGATCTTATAATTGTGACCGGGGAACACTACCTCTGGGCCACCAAGACACTAAAAGTAGTCCTAGACTCTGTTATATTTCACAAAAAGCCTGTTCAACGAGCTTATGGCACCGTGAACCTCTAATTGGGACCACCCGTGCAGCTTAGGTGATCAGAGCAACGTTTTACCAAATCCGGCTTCGAAACACGAGGATCCATGTATACTTCATTCGCCCAATAAATCACGCGGACTTCTAAATATAATCACCACCTCACCCCAGCAGGATTCAAACCCAAAATCGTATAATTGTGAATAGGGAACGCTACCTGTGGACCACCAGGACACTAAATGCAGTCCTAGACTCTGTTATATTTCACGCAAAACCTGTTCAACGAGCTTATGGCGCCGTGAACCTCTACTGGGGACAACCAGTGCCGCTTAGGCGTACAGAGCAACGTTTTACCAAATCCGGCTTCGAAACACGAGGATCGATATATATTTCATTAGCTTAATAAAGCACGCAGATTTCTACATATAATCAACACCTAACCCCACCAGGATTCGAACCCACGATCTTATAATTGTGACCGGGGAACGCTACCTCTGGGCCACTAGGACACTAAAAGCAGTCCTAGACTCTGTTATATTTCACACAAAGCCTTTTGAACGAGCTTATGGCGCCGTGAACCTCTAATGGAGACCACCCGTGCCGCTTAGGTGATTAGAGCAACTTTT
>NW_024743208.1:0-12480 GCF_018991925.1 Homarus americanus | reverse complement strand
GTTATTAATTGTACGTTTTCAAATAATGTTGGGAATCTGAATTCATAAAACTTGTATTATATTTTTGACTTGGGAGAAGGGAATTTTCATTTTCTTTTGTCATTTTGTTTAATCATAACGACAATGCAATTTTAATATTTACATACTCTGGCGCTAATTTATTTTTTATTTTTGCCGGATTATTTAAGATTTCACAGGTCCAGTCCTGTCTGTGTGACAGGTGCTGGACAGAGCTTTCTTTGAACTGACTTTGTTTGAGTACGTGTCCGTGTGTCATCCTTTGCAAGTGGTGATAGGACTGAACAGGGCTGTCGGAATTTCCGACTCTTGTTAATCGAACACGCTGATTGGTTCAAAGCGGTGCATCGTCTGCTAATCGGTAAATTGATGACGTAGTCGGTAGCTGTGACGTCACTGCTCCGACTGTCGATAAATTACCGACTTTTGGAAATATGCTTTTTCATGGCTAAAATACCATATAGAATACAAAGAAATAAATTGTAGATGTATTTAATTACCTTGCCTACATTTTACTTGCGATATTTTAGCAGAATTATATTTTCTTATGTAGTATTGTCAAAATAAAATTGTTGGAATGTTCAGGTTATTTTTTTATTCAGTATTATCGAAAAGTAATACAAATTACAATTGATAAAATACAAATCTAATGTGATCTCATATAACACTCTGAATGGTGTATAATGCAGTGTTTATTATTCAGAAATTTATAAAACTAATGACAGGAACAATGAAATTCACTGAGTATGAGGACTACTCCATATATAATTACTGTATCTGGGATGTTGGTTTACCCCCTCACCACACATTATATTATAGAAAATATTAATATTGTGGGGTGCGGGTTGTTTGGTTCACTTTCTCAAGTTATGGGATGGAGAAAAGGAAACTGCAATGTGCTCTCTACGCCACAGATTGTATTGGATGTACAGTGCATCTTGGTGCTGGGGTGACTAATAGCGACCCCCTCCCATGTAAGGCGGCGCTGGTTGACCTAGACCACGAGGCATACACTGGGAATTCGTTCGGTCACTACAGCGACAAAAAGCGTTTGTAGGGAGAAATCCACTACAATACCCCCTTCCCTCCAGGCGGTGGTAGAGACTTGTTGTCTGCAGGGAAGTTAAGCACATGTGAGGCAGAACGTGCAGTATCCCCACATGTGAAACAAAACAGCGATGGCGGATGAGCCAGACGCTAGCCAAGGCAACTGTCTAGACACACAATATCTTTTGGAGAAAAGAGGAGAAAAGGGGAGGCGATGAATGCTGTGCTTCCTCACGGCAGGTACAGAGTCCCCAGATGCGCTCCGCTTGGGTGTGGGGTCTGGTCAGGGAGCAGGGCTGCGTCAGGAAGAGGCATGACACACAGGGCTCATGAACAGCAGCTAATCCACAACAGCAGCAGGGTGCAGGACATTAGCAGGGAGTACCTGAGGCAGGGCAGCGCATGGCCGCTGCTGGGTGTGTGGGTCTGGGTCAGGAGCAGGGGCTGCACGTCAGGGAAGAGGGGTCTATGACAGCAGCAGGGTGCATGACAGCAAGGGTCCCCCAACAGCAACAGGTGGGACAGTAGCAGGGGGGGTGCTGAGGGAAAAAAGGGTGCATGGGGCCGCACTCAGGCACATGGGCCGCGTCAGAGACAGGGTTGCCAGGCACGAGGAGAGGAGGTCCGCGTCAGGGGGGAGGTCAGGACAGTGGCAGGGGGGTACTGCTGGGCCGGGGCGGCATCTGAGGAGGCAGGACGGTGTGTTGGGGTCAGTAGGACAGCGTGGTGCTTGGGGCAGGAAGAGGCTGGTGTCTGCCAGAAGCAGTGCTGCTCTAGGAGTGTCTAACCTGTGGTGTAGAGACAGTAGCTGCAGAGCCGATGAGAGCTGCCTCTCTATTAATGAGTTAAGCAGTCTTCCATGTTGCTTGAAGACTGGGAGGTGATCAGTTTCTCCTCCATCCTGTGTTAATTACCGTCTCGAGGGGTCACCATTGTAGGGTACAGATGTTGGTTCGCACTCAGGGTGGGATGGAAAAGGAAACTCACAATGTGCTCCTGAGCATGTTGTATATTGGATGTACAATGCAGCTTGGTGCTGGGAAGGCAGCACGGTTACAAGCGTTGAGTAGAAGCTGGTTGGTGAAGGGTGCTCAGGACGCTTGTGGATCGCCAGGCAGGAGCAGAGAGGAGTGGTGTTGCTTGAAGACTGGCTGTAGGTAGAAAAGAGGTAAGGTCGATACGATGCAAGTCTTTAGTTAAGAGGTGAAAAGAAGATTATTAGGAGTTGAGAAGAGGAAAAGTGGGTGAAACTGAAATACAGTAGGAGTAAAGAATCTGGGCTCCTTAGATCGCTTCATCTTTCTTGTTGGTGTTTTGTCTTTGTTCTGCTCCTTGGGTCGTCAGACCTTTGTATATTGGTTTATTTTATATAATGCTGCTTATTATTATTATTTTGTTATTGTTGGAGTTAGTGAGCCGCCCAGGTCCTTGTGTAACTGGGAGGGTAGTCCTATTTTTTTTTTTTGAGGTGTTAGTTAAGTGTTAGTTGTGTTAGTCTAAAGGTACACTGTATGGAAGGCCTACCGGAGTTCTTAGTGGAGCTGGTTGGTCACTCATCTTTATTCCTCTAATGTTTGTATGTAGAAATGTGTATATTGGGCAGGAGGTGGTTCAAGTACTTTCTGGCTGATATAGCTGGGAGGTAATCACATTATTATTATTAATATTATTAATATTTTTTTTTTTTTGAGTTAGTAGGCCCTTGGGTCCTTGTGTAGCTGGGAGGGTAGTCTATTTTTTTTTACTAAGATGTTGGTTCAATGTTAAATGTTAAATATTAGTTATGTTAGTCTAAAATTACACTGTATGGAGAGGCCTGCCAGAACAACGTGGAGCTGGTAGGTCACTCTCATCTTTATTCTCTCTATTAATGTTTTATATGTATATTGGGGCAGGAGATGGTTCAATTACTTTCTTCCTGGCTGATTTAAACCAACTGTGTTCTTGGAATTCTTCGTTGTCTATATTATTTATCCAGTTTTGATATGTTTCTGTGTTAAGTTCAGTCACTTTTTTTTCCAAATATTTACAGCTTTGTTGTGTATATCTACATTGATTGCTAAAGAGGTTTTGCTCTCTTGTAGCTATTTCATTATTGATGTGGTCTGTATATTTTTATGTTATATATAAATCTAGGGCTATATTTTGTACTGTTTGTAACCTTTTAATGCACGTTTACTAAGAGGGTGTTCAAAATGGGATGGGTGGGTAGTCCGCAATTGATGATTTAACAGACAATATAAATCTTTCTTTTTGTTATTAATGCTAAAAAAGGTTCTTAAAGCGTTTTATTTTTTGATAATCTTATTCTTGCCTGTCGTTCTTTATCTTTTAAGTATATTCTATATCCTCTTTTGTTAGTGTGTCTATTATGGGTATAGTTCTGGTCGACTATTACTGGACTTGTTTTAATCTTGGCTATTGGTATTATCTTGAATTTGTTCTTGTTGTCTGATTTTCTGTTTTTCTCCAAAATCATTTTATATTTTTATCGCTCTTACCGTGTAAGTGCCATAAATTGAGTTGATTTTTCCTGGGTATGATACTATTTGAAGTAATATCATCCTTAAACGTACATATTCTCGCCTTCAAAAGGGTAGGTTGAGGTGTGTCTGAAGTATAAATTGTATATAGTGTTGGAGAAAGGCATCCTCCTTGAGTACTCACTCTCAAGATTAAACATAGTTCTAAAAGTTTCCAATTTGAATTTGTGCTCTCTATCATCTAAATGGTTACACAATATTCTTAGCAAGTATTCGTTCAGTCCAGTTTTAATATTTTTATATTTCAGAAGCCTAAATGCCAAACTTTATCAAAAGCCTTAGAAACATCCCTTAAAATTATATTGATCTGGTTACCCTTGCTTTTTCTATTTGCAATTATTTCCGTTATTGTATGTGCAGTTGGTATTTCTATTGGGCATAAATCCATGTTGTCTGTTGTTGGTTTTATGTTGTGTTAAAAAGGCTATAAGTCTTAGTTTAATATTTTTTCAATAGTTTCCCGGTAATTTCTAATAAAGATATTGGCCTGTAGTTTAATATTTCCTTGTCCTTATCGCCCAGGAATAAATATCATTTTAGCATATTTTAGTTTGTCTGGAAAGTAACCGGTTATTAGCATGCATTATAAATGTTTAATAGTGTATTTAAAAATGTTTTCCAGGTAGATTCATGATCATATTTCGATATATGTAATACCTGTGAGCCCAGGAGCTTTTTCCTTAAATTTCCTCAGACAGTGCATCATTTTCTCCCATGGTTATTATTTGATTATTAGGTAATAAGTTATAGTCTATATATTGCCTTGGGGTGATTCTATGTATTTGTGCTTCCCATTTCTTCTTCTATCCTTTCTTCGTGTTCACTATCAACATCTTCATTTCCTCATCTGATATTTTAAAACTTTTACCCATTCCTTTTTGAATGCTGACTCTTGTTCATTTTCCTCGTGCAATTTGTTCATTTGGTCTTTAATGTATGGTGTTTTGCTTGTTGGCCCCATCATCTTGTTTATGGAAGTCAAAATATTTTTGTAATCTTAGTCATGTCAGCCGCCATTATAATATCATTCCATTTTTTTATTGTTTGCTTCCTTACATGCGGCCTCTTATTTATCTGTAGTGCTATCTGTGTGTATATGTACATCTGTTACTGCCGTGTCTTTCCATATACCTGTTTTGTTTCATTGTAATAGGTCTGGATTAATTTAACTTCTTCTAGTGATGTTAATTTGGGTAATGTTCTAAGTCTTAAATGGGGTATGTTTGGTTATAGATGTTTTTTATTGCTGAGTGCATAGTCTGTCCATTTCTGAGTCTATTATATCTTCTGTTGTTTTTCCTTGTAGGTTAATCGAGTGGTGATTACTTAAATTCGTCTTTGAAGCTGTCCCAGTCTGTTTTACTCATTTTCAGTCTCTTGTTTATTGGTATCTGTATGGGGCTTTGTTGACAGTGTTAGTATAATTGGCAGATGGTCACTGCCTGTAAGGAGTCCTATATTATATAGTGATTGAAAAAACTTTGTTGTTGGTAAAAATTTTGTCTGGTGTCGTTGATTGGCATAGTGTGATTTCTCCAGGTTGGAAAGTTAGGACCCAGATGATTGATTTTCCTAGAATTTATTAATTGATTAAGGGCGTTTCCCGACGCGTTAATATTGTATTATCCAAAAATCTATGTCTGGCGTTAAAGTCTCCTAAGATGTACATCGGATGACTATTGTTAATGGTACTAATAGGTCTTCTATGAGTAAGTAGTCGTCTCGGTAGGAGATAAGTAGTAGCAATAATTACGTCTCCTTGAGTTGTATTTATTTTTTATTGCTAAGTGTTCATCCTGAAGTCATCAATTAGTTTAAATTTTAAGTTTCTTTTTTTTTTTTACTCCGTCATTTTCTCGCCCGATTTATTTCTTTGGTTTACATAATAGTTAAAGAGTTTTATGTTGTTGTTTTCTGTCTCACCGTGACTGTTTATTAGTATAATGTCAGGGTCAATTTCGCGATATATATTACTTAGGTTAATTCTCTCGGTCTTCCAGTTTCTTACGTTGTGTTGTATTATTCTTAAAAGTTCTTACTGTTTGTCTATTGTCCATTATTTCCTTATGCTTGGATTGTGGCAGTTGGAGTGGAGACCTATCTCATCCCTGTTTCCCGCTACTGACTCTTCTAAACTCTGGCGGGTCTACTATTTTAAAGTCTTTAGTCGTAATCTTTAGTTTGTCCGTAGTAATTAATTGACCGAACCTTATAATTCCTTAAGGTTTTTCTTGATATGTCCACTTGTATATCCCTCCTTCACAGTTTTTACTGTCCCTCCTGTTGAGTCTCGATATTTGGGATTCCATGTTTTGTTGTAGTGATAACTTTTAATCCAATTCTTCAGCAGATTCAGGTTGTACTCAGCCCAGTGATCAATTTCCATCTTATCTTCTCTCCTCCTACTCCTTTGTGTCTCTTATTCTATCAGTCGCTTGTGTTCCTTATTATCAGCTGTTGCTCCTTGCTCAAACCTTTGTTCGTCTTGATGTAGTCTTTCTCTCAGTTCGCTTGCATATGTCAGGTCTTATATAGTGGAGGTAGGCGTGAAGCAATAGTTCTCCGTCATGTAAGGCGGCCTTTGGATTGACCCTAGACCACGAGGGGCATACACTGGGGATTTCATGGCAGGGGTCGGCTGCTCCCGCTTGACAAGCGTTTGTAGGAGGAATCCACTGCAATATTCCTGTGTTCTGTAAACAATCACAACGCAAGCAGTTGAACCAATCAGCGTGTTCGGTAAAGATGAGTCAAAATCCCGTCAGCCCTGGGACCGAATGATCTCAGTCTGGCCTGGGATACCATCACGAAAACAGTGGAGTGTATTGTCTCTGAACCATATATTGTGTTTGAGCTTGACTCAAGCATAATATACTCCGTAATTGATGTTACTTATTTTGTTTCTGTAATTCATGTGGTCGTTGCTTTACGTGGGTGAAATATCTGTACCTTCCTTTATTAATTATTTCCTTATTTATTGAATTGCCATTGTTGTTCATACTCATTCTTTACTTATATAATCTTACCATTTTAGTGCTAAATTAGTATTACTCCTATTCTTCATATTCTTCCAAGTTGGGCAGTGCTTATCGAAAGGCGGTTTCTTGCTTACAGGAAGTACACTTCAGCTTGCTAACAGGTGTGAATGTTTACCCTAATAATATGTTTGTGTGTATGACTGTATGTGTGCTTTATGTGAGAGCATGGGCGTGTTATGTATGTGAATGTGTGTTTGCCATTCTAACTCTTGTCTATTTATCTCTGTCCTTCTTTATCATTCTTTAGTCTTTATCACTTGTCTGTTTGTCTGTTCTGACATTCTGCCTTCTTTATTTTTCTCTAGATTTGTGATGGCTACTAGTGTTGCTAAAGCGAGAAGTACATCGATGGATACATTAACTTCTACAGTTTACGTCAATCCTGCTGGTGGCATTGAAAACATCGGTGTGCTGTGCTTCAAAGTGCTAAGGAGAAAACAGAAACTGAACGAGTGGTGCTTTCCAACAACAGACCGTAAAGTGTAGTTGAGGCATCATAAAGTTTCAAAATAGCAAAGCAAAAAGAAGTCCCTTTTGTTAGTGAAACTTTAGTGCAATACATGTGCTTTAAAAATGAGTCAAACGGGTTCTTGGAGAGGCAAGTGAATGTAAATTCATTCCTTGTCCAAACGATACAGTGAAACGGAGAATTAATGAAATGTCAGATGACATAAAGGAAAAAAGTGATACAGGGATCAAATTATCTCCAACTGGGCTATGTTTGCAATACAGCTGGATGATTCAACGGACGTGAGTTCTTATTGCACAGCTACTAGTATTTGTTAGGTATGTTTCTTGTGTAACATCAGGAGGAATATGTTCTGTACACGGCAGGGCTACACAACAGCTGTAGATGTGATGGAAAAGCCTCTTCTTTCTTCACAGCTAACAGGATAAGCTGGGAGGAAAAGAATTGTTGGCGTGGAGTCTGCGGATGGGTCTCCGGCGATGCTGGGATCAAAATCAAGGTTTCCGGCTTGTCCAAGGAATACCAAGGAGATCCATTATATGATCCATCGTTTTGCACTGACGTCAAAGAAGCCACTCCTGACGAACTTTGCAAGATCCTAGAGGCAGTGGTCAAATGTGTCAACTTTGTGGCTTCTGGAGATCTGAACTCGCTTTTTCCAGAACCTTTGTTGAGGAACATGGATTCAGAGTATGAAGCCCTCCTCTTTTAGTCAAAGTGCACTGGCTTTCCAAGGGCAATGTTGTGAATCCAAGTGTTTGAACTTCAGGGGAGAGCTTAGTTGTTCCTGGAAGTGCAAGGAAAGATGATCTGTTAAGTCACTTCAGCCAGAGGTGTTGTAGGAGCCCGTCTTGCACATTTAGCGAATATATTTGAGCAACTAAACAGGCTGAATCGCAAGCTGCAGGGCAAGGACAGAAATGTGTTTCACCTCATGGATTGTCTTCATGCATTTCTTGCAAGCTCCAAGGTAGCAAAAGGAAAAGTCAATGCAGGAGAGAAATATTTACTTATGTTTAAGAATCTTTCAACTGTTCTTGACAGGGGAATGAAGATCATCTGAATTGATTATATCAAATCACTCAGCACCTGAAATCCTTGGAAAGTGAGCTCAAAATGTATTTCCCAGAATTCGAGGAGGAAGGTGGGGAGGTGAACAGGGGAATCCTTTCTCTGGCACTCTTGATATTGCTTTGCATTCCCAATGATGTTCAGGGACAATTTCTTGAACTCAAGGCCGTTCTGCTGCCAAAGATCTCTATGAAGAAAAAGATCTCTGACTGTATTCTGAATTATAAATGTATATCCAAAAGTTAGCGAGATTGCACTTCCAGGTCCTCTTGCATTTTCAACTACCTATTTATGCCAATCCTGGTTTCTCCACCCTTCTACATATAAAAGAGTACAAGCCGGAACCGTGGATGTGGACCCACATGAGAGATGTGCATTGTCAGTGACACAACCTCGGATCCAGTCACCCTGACTGAAAGGAAATGTCAGCCTTCATTGAGCTGTGACAAAATATGCAGAGGGTCATATGAACTTTTCCCAACCAAATTCCAAGTTTGCTGTGAGAGCTTCTTGTAGTCACTCTAGTCTAGTGGCGTGGTTAATGTAAATCATGTCTATCAAAATATAAGATAATGATGATTGTCAACCTTGAAATAAAATAAAATTATTCTCTTCATCTGCATTTTATTTTCAACATTATTTATTGGCAGGGTTCGGGAGAAAAATGAAAGGAGGCCACGAGGATGTTGAAAATTCCTCAGGGATATGGAGTGAAAGATTTGAACCACGCTAACTCAATGAATTTTATTTATTTATTTGTTATTTTTACATAAATAATTTCATTTAGAACATTTTTATTTAGAGGGATCATCAAGATCTTTATTTATTTATGTAATCAGAAACGTTTATCTAAGTAATAACAGGGAAAATTCTTACTTGCCCACTAATATCACCCGGCAAGTTGACAGTGCTGAGACACTAACAGCGTTCTGTGTAACAACGTTCACTATTACTCTAACCCAATATTTATTGGGTTGAGAATTCACCCTGAATTGTTCTCGTATTACCCATATAAGGATGTAAAAGTCCATTTTCAACAGCCTATATTGCTAGGAAGACCGGAAGGTCCCATTATATTGCTAGGAAGACCGAAGGTCCATAAGAGTCCTGGACCTGACATGGTGCATCTTAGAGTGCTAAGAGAGCTGTGCAACGAGCTTGCAGAGCCCCTGAAGATTCTGTTTTGTAAATGCCTGGATGAACAAATGGTCCCCAGTGAATGGAAAGTGGCTTATGTGAGTCCTATCTTCAAGAAGGGCGATAGTCACTCCACGAACAACTATAGACCGGTGAGCCTGACCAGCATAATATGTAAAGTACTTGAGAGTATTATCAGAGATGCCGCGATGGAACATCTACTACGAAACAACCTTGTAAAAGATTGCCAACACGGTTTTATGCCGGGGCGCTCTTGCTTGACACAATTGCTCAAGGTATTGGATATTTGGACCCATATTCTAGAACGGGGTGGTAATATCGACAATATTTACCTAGATTTTGCCAAGGCTTTTGACAGTGTACCCCACGAAAGGCTGAAAATCAAACTGGAAGGGTACGGAATTCGGGGAAATGTCCTAGCGTGGATAGAAGACTTTCTACATGACCGCAAGCAATGTGTGGTGATTAATGGCACGAAATCGTCATCTGTACCTGTAACAAGTGGGGTACCGCAGGGTAGTGTATTGGGCCCGCTGTTGTTTGTTTGTTTCATAAACGATATGCCTGACGTTGTACACTCCTCCATACAAATGTTTGCCGATGATGGCAAGTTATTTCGGGAAATTAAGAACCAAGCGGACTGTGAAGAGCTGCAGAAGGACCTCTGTGGGCTCCAGGAATGGTCGAAGGAATGGCTGCTGAGATTCAATGTCACGAAGTGTAAGAGGATGCACCTGGGGCGTACCAACGGTAAGGAGGCGTATCATATGTCCCAACGGGATGAAGAAAATGTACTAGTTGAGACTGTGTGTGAGAAGGACCTAGGTGTGTATGTTGACAATGAGCTGAAGTTCTCGGGCCATTGTGAGAAGAAGGTAAATCAGGCAAATAAATTATTGGGTCTTATAAGAAGGTCGTTCAGATATCTAGACGGTCCGTCCCTCGTGACGATCTTCAGGAGTGAAGTGCTTCCCCATCTGGAGTACTGTCACCCCATCTGGTCCCCGAGATATGCTAGGGACTGTCAGTTGGTTGAAAATGTTCAAAGGAGGGCCACCAAACTGGTGCCTGCACTTCGGCACCTCAGCTACCCTGAGAGATTGGAGCGCCTGAACTTGCCTAGCTTATACTACAGACGGGCAAGGGGGGACCTAGTTGAGGTTTATAAGCATCTCAGGGGGCACTACTCAGTTGAGTGTCCTTACTTGGAGCTGGCGGACGCTCGCCCCACAAGGGGTCACAGCTCAAGATTGAAGAAGCCGCAAGTCCAGAAAACCGTGAGGGCAAACTTTTTCGGAGTGAGGGTTGTAAACTCTTGGAACAATCTACCAGAGAGTGTTGTGACGGCACCGAGTGTGAGCTCTTTTAAGAGAAGACTTGACCAACACTGGAGCGGGTTCAGGTACATTCAGGAGCCGGTGCATGCCCAGTATTTGCCAACAGTGCGTGACAGAGACGTGACCGATCGCCCGGGCGGCTAGCGAGCCGATCTTTTGGTGAAGAATATAAATGAAAAGAGACGTGACCGATCGCCCAAGCGGCTAACAAGCCGATCAGTGGCGAAGAGGATAAAAGTAAAAAGTAAAGGAAGGAGCGCTAAGTCTAGCAGCCTCCCTAAAGTTCGCCTGGAAAGGCTGAACCCGCTACTGAGGACATCAATGAAATAAGGTTATGAAGAGAAAAACTCAACTCTGGCCTTTATGCTGAGAGCAATTAGAAACCCGAGGGCGGAAGCCCAAAGGTTTTTTGTGAACGAACATAAGAGTAGGGAGAGAGACAGTCATGGCATTCTACTAACACGTGAACAATTGGGACAAAGAAGATCATAAACAATATATATATATATATATATATATATATATATATATATATATATATATATATATATATATATATATATATATATATATATATATATATATATATATATATATATATATAATATATAATTATATATATATATATATATATATATATATATATATATATATATATATATATATATATATATATATATATATATATATATATTTTTTTTTTTTTTTTGAGAATTAACCCACCAGGCACAGGTCAAACGACCCACAACGGAGCCTGGGGGCGAGAAAAAACGGAAAGAAATTGTAAATATAGAATAAAATACCTGTAAAGTTAATCTACACCACAGTGGAAGACGAGCCCGAGGGCGCAGCGACATTCACTGAGTGACTTAAAGGCAAGGAATAGTCACCACGATCTGAACGACTTCACAAAGAAAATGTGTTGTGGTCGCCATGCTGACCAGAGATCGTATAAGAAATTGTCCCAAAATAAAAGTCACTCTACTTCATCACTGTGCTAATAAGTACAAATACCGAATATAATATCCTCGGTGAGCTTAGTATTTCAGCAATTAGAACACAAATTCGCGGAGCTCTCCTTGTGTGTATTTATAGCTGAAACGCCGGGCAAGAGATGAAGTCGTGATGCATGGTGGGGGTGAAGGAGGGGTTTTGAGAATTGCAATTAAATGCCAGGTAGCGACGTGTCCTCCTAATATTACTTATGAAGTAATTATTAGATGTTTTAATTGCCTGTATGTTGGCCTGGCGAGTTGGCTAGGAATTAACATACCTAGGTAACATTGCTGAGCATCGCATTCCGAGCTTGAACAAAAAAAACGTATTACTGTACTTAGAATTATATAATATTTTTTAAATGTGTAAACAGACAGTTTTGAGTGATAGTGACTAAGCAGGGTGGCTGCACCAGGACCACAGGGGATGTAGCTGCTTCTCCTGGGTGTTAAGGGGTGACTATTACCAGCCTAATAGAGCTTATAGTAATATGAAAAATAAAAACAAGGAAATATGTTTAAAAAGGACAGAGAAGGAAGAGAACCTGGGTGGCCTGCCATCCTGGGTCAGGGGTGGGGGAGGAGAAATCGCGTGCAGTGGAAAACTGCAGCTACTTAAAACTGGCTACTATGGTTCGTGAAATGGTGCACAAAGTATAAAACGTGAATCAAAATGAACTCCAAACCGTGGTTGATAAACCCATGGTTGGTGAGGGATTACTTTATATATTGTGCATTACAAAACCATTCCATGTTTGGTGGACGTAGGTCATTTGATATAACTGTTGTTCTTTGAGGTTCTGC
>NW_024743207.1:0-8549 GCF_018991925.1 Homarus americanus | reverse complement strand
TCTCTCTCTTCAACTTTTTCATACAATCTCTTCCTCTTTTCTATTTCTATCCCAAGACTAGAAAGAGATCTTTATTTTTCTCAACATAAGAACATAAGAAAATAAGGCGACTGCAACAGTCCAGTTGGCCTGTGCGTGGCAGCTTCTGCAGGGAGTTACAACCACCCTCTATCGATCAAAAATCTATCTAGCCTCATTTTAAAACGTCCCAGCGCCCTCAGCACTTACTACAAAGTTGCTAAGCTTATTCCACTCATCCACCACCATATTTGTGAACCAGTTTCTTCCTATCTCCCTCCTAAACGTAAACTTTTCCAACTTAAATCTGTTGCTACGATATTATAAGAACTTTCTCTATATCGCCTTTAGTGATTCCTTTCACCCACTTAAATACTTCTATCATATCTCACCGCACTGTTCCTCTTTCCAGGGAATGCATGTTTAGTTTCTTTAATCTATCTTGAGAGGGAAGGTTTCTAAATCCCGGAATCATTTTCGCAATTCTTCGCTACACCGACTCCAGTGAATTGATATCCATTCTATAATAAGGGTACCAGAACTAAACAGCATAATCGAAGTGCGGCCTGACTAGCGCAAGGTATAATTTCAGTATGACCTCCGCACTCTTTTTACTTACACTTCTAGATATAAATCCTAATACTCTGTTTGCCTTATTTCGAACATTAACGCACTGTTTTCTAGGCCGAAGGTCCGGGTTTATGAGTACCTCTAGGTCTTTTTATCAAGTCGATTTCTTTAGTTCGATGTTGTCAAGGCTGTATACGTTTACAGTATTTGTTCAGTACTTGCTGATGTTGAATTTCATTTGCCATTTTCTGAATATTTCTGCAGTTTATTTAAATCCTCTTGTAGTGCATTTGCATCCTGCCCTGAATTAATCTGCCGCCCCAATTTGGTGTCATCAGCAAACTTGCTTATGTCACTGCTGATTCCAGTATCTAGATCGTTGTAATAAACGTCCATCTAATAAACTCCATCGCTTCACACAGACAAAAATATTATGGAGAAATGATGGAAAACGTTCTGAGAATTTTTATACCTTACTAAATACATGGTAGGATTAGCAGCCTTAACATCCGCACCCAGGCGAATGACCAAATCTTTATAGCAAAATTCCTGAATTCGGGGACCATTAAGCTCTCTGTCTGTCCTCTTCATGCTCATCAAGGAAATTTGTTGGAGTTCCTTAAAGGAGAGTGATATCCCCCGACATGCAAAAGGTTAAAAAGACGCCTTAATGAGGGAAAACATCACCATTTGGCCATTGCAGCGAAACGACCCGTAGGAAAAGTTACCAGAGTAGAACAGGAGGGAAATGTACTTAGTTTAAGTAGTGTTTGTGGACATGTTCAATCTATCTAATCCCAGGCGCTAGCTTTATGATATTGTTTCTACCTAGGAATAACTATACCTATACTATATACCTAAATTTAGTGGGTTTAGGTATATTTCTCATCATATTATATTTATTATTATAATACACATATATATATATTTATATATATATATATACAGTATATATATATATATATATATATATATATATATATATATATATATATATATATATATATATATATATATATATATATATATATATATATATATACTTCATTTTTAGTCCTTATAACACGCGGACTTTGAACATATAATCATCGACCTCACCAATGAGGTTCACGGCGCCATCAGCTGGATGAACAGGCTTTGTGTGAAATATAACAGAGTCTAGGACTGCTTTTAGTGTCCTTGTGGGTTGGTCGGTAAGCGTTCCCTAGTCCCACCCAGTAGATCGAGGGTTCGATTCCTGTCTGGTAAGGTCGTTGATTATATATATATATATATATATATATATATATATATATATATATATATATATATATATATATATATATATATATATATATAATATATATATATATATATATATATATATTGTAATATTCAGAAATTTCAAATGCCCGCCATTAGCGATACTGAGCTTTCAAGGTCGTCTGAGGGAAGAGAGCGCTCCCCGCACATAGTGGGAGGTTGTGGAACTAGGCCTATATGATATTAAATGTAATTTGCCGAATTAATAATGATGCGATTCATGAAGTTAAGGGACTATTATTGAATTTGAAATTATTATAGATCGTTTATCAGTCAGAATAAGGTTAATGGTGTCCCAAGGAGTTATTAGTTAGGCGGAAAATATGTCACGTAGGCCTAAGCTAACGCCTTGAGAGGACACGAGGCGGGCTCTCTCTCCATGATGGGGAAGCATTCAGACAAACAAGACGTCCCTGCGCGTCCGTCCACAGAAATAGTCACGTGGCCTAGTCACCTGTGTTGCACTATTGCAGTATAACAAGTAAGTCTCATTCGATCTCAGACAGGGTTAGATAGGGCAGTGGTAAAGTTAACAAGAGCTAACAGTGAGTTCATTTCAGGGTTTCCGTCAGAACCCACTTGACTGAGAGAAATTTACTGCGAGAAATTGACTGCGAGAGTGATGACTGCGAGAGATTGACTGCCGTTTGAGACTGCCGTTGATGATTGAGGGTGGCGATTGTCGCCATTGGACCGATCAGTGTAGGCCTGTCACTGTTTAGCGGGGTATCAAAGGATCTCTTGAGGGAATCTAGCCGTCTGGGTGCCCAGCTGACGACGGGACGATCGTTGGGGTCATCAGCTCTCCTCTACCTAGGCTCACAATACCACATGTTTCAAGCAGCTTAGTGAAACCCTCTTGCTAACGGGAAGCTAAAGCTTCTCTCAACTGTACAAGGTCTGATTGGCTCACTCCCTTCCGCTTTATGGATGTACCCGGGGGTAAAGTGAAGCTAGATGAGTGATACAGGGTCGCACACGGAGACCATGAGTCTAGGGGGATACCTAGAGGAACATTTTATCTCCCTTAATACGGGTGTATGTTGAGTTGGGTGGAGCATGGTTCACGAGTATTGGTGGACCCAGTAACATATCAATAATAGTGACTATATTTGTGTGTAGTTAATACCATTTCTCAGTTACTGATGTTATCTTGACGTGTGTGGTTTAATACTTCTTAAATAATTTTGATAGTATTGTTTTATTGAATGTTTGTGTCTTTAAGTGGAACCAGAGTGATACTGTGATTTGATTCTTTTAATGCATCTAATTTTTCTTCATAATCCCGACCTCAGGTATAACCTTTGTTCCCCAGAGTAGTGGTTAAGTTAGGTTAGGAAGTGTGCATCTGTTGGGGGTGATATAATTTTGTTGAGTGCCCTTAAGGCCTATTCATTGTAGAGTTATTAATTTCTTATTTTGAATACCATTTTCTCAGTGCTGGATATTATTTTGTTGAAAGCCCTTAAGGCTTCTTTCATGTGTGCAAGCAACATTTCTTAATACTTCAAATTTATTGTTGCCTGAGTTCTAATAATTTCTATATCATGTATAACTTTTATTCCCCAGAGTAGTGTTTTAAGTTCAAGTTAAGAGGTGCGCATATTGGTGTACCATTATTTGATTGTGTTTGTAGTGTTGGAGGGAATATAAGTGTCTAAATTTTACAGAGTGTCTCATTCATCCCAGTCACAGACGCTATCCTTCCACGGGTCACGGACAAGTCATTTTGTTTAGTAGATTTAAGTGTTCTTGTGCTGGTTCGGGATTTTTCTCAAAGGGGCGCTTCCACTGCCATTACCATCTAATAATCTTTAATAAACCCCAAGTCAAGTGAGAAAACAAAGTCCAGTAAATTCAGACCGGTTGTTTCCATCTTCCCGTGTGATTTTATCAAGATCTTATCCACGTTTTCATTGTGGATTTACATGATATATATATATATATATATATATATATATATATATATATATATATATATATATATATATATATATATATATATATATATATATATATATATACCAATGCTCTCTGTTTACAATACTATGGTCATATGGGAATAATTATAACTATACTTTATACCTAAGTCTACACATGTACCGACGCTTCTCACCAAATGTTCTCATTCTGATTATCTTATTCTGATGTACCAGCTAGACTAGAGCGTCTTCCTCTATTACTCTTCTCTGCTGGAGAATACTGGATAACTTTTTTTGGCCTCCTGTTTGGCAAGATAACTTCTGCCATTTGCTGCACTTTGCAAAACGAAATAACTAGCATTAAAGCTGCTTTTTAACCGCCCGGTGCATGAGAGAAGGAGTTATACGTCTAAGCGCTTGTGCAGTTGAGATACACTTGTACTGTGCGTGGAGTGTCATTCATCACCATCATGTTTTTTTTGTTTTTTTAGGTATGTCTGTGGATGATGAACTAAGCGTTTGTGTGTTGAAACTCTGGCACCATACCAGTGATGAGTCATAAGTTTCAGAAAGAAGTCTACACAATCAAGGAAACGTTGAACCATGCGTTTGTGGGTATGCAAATGAGAGGCCATGCGTTTTCTGACTTCAGTGAGTATTGCCATACACGCACCCGGGGGTGGGAGGGGGGCGGGAAATTTGCATAAGAATCCATCCATTGAAACTCCCGGTGTGTTCGTGTGTGTATGTGTGTGACAGACAGACAGACAGAGTTACCCTCATTACGACTGTCACCCACTACCATCATTACCGCCTGTCATCAACAACTACCACTATCACATGTCACCCCCTATCACCTCTACTACCTATCACCACTTACCACCCCTACCACCATTAGCATCACTACTCTTGTCAACCCTACCACCACTACCACCAGTCACTCCTACCACCACTACCAAAAATCACTTCCTACCACCAGCATTACCTACGACCATTACGCCTGTCAATCCCTACCACGACTATGAACTGTCACCCCTTACCACCACTACCACCACTCCCACCACTACACTTGTCACTCCGCCTACACCTATGAGCACCTTCTCATAACTCTCGCTACCTCACCGAGTTCTCTGTCTGTCTGTCTGTCTGTCGATCGAGTTTTACAGGTAACCTTTACTTCACCCGTCTAGTGAGCAGCCCAAATCCCGGCAGATTGTCGCCATTACCAGAGTTTAACGTTATCAATTTCGTTTTTACGCGAGACAGGGATATGTGAGCCAAGCCTATACAATTCTTCGCATTTTTTTTTTCAATTTTTGATGTGAGAGATTTGTTTACGTTTTATACTCGTGTTTTGCAGTTGAATTTGTCTTTGGGTTTTCGAGGGTGAAATGATATGTATTTAGTTTTGTTTTTTGTTTTATTTTCTGATTTTTTTTTAGATAATTTTGTATTTCTTTGTTTAAGATTTTTCTTTAAATATATATTCGGATTTTTGTTGGAGGGCCGAGAGAGGATAGGGGGCTGTGGCAGGGAGAAGGAAGAAGGGATTGGGGGCAGGGAGAGAGGCCGGAGGTCAAGTGTGGAGAGGGTTTTTCATTTTTATTTTGCCGCTTACAGCGGCTACTTTATTGTGCAGCCCACACTCATCCTGTGAGCGGTAGTGCAAAAGGATTACAGAGTAAAGTTTACAACGGGTCATAATAATTAACCCCCGTTGTCAGGATATTATGGCACTGAATGTTACACAGTATTTGTTTAGTTCTATACATAAAGGGTAACTTATTCACAAATGCGTGAGTACAGGCGTGTGAGGCTGTATATCTGGCCTCACACTTTGTTATTCACATTTACGTGAGAAGTATTCAAGCACATTGTGTATTTGGTTCTGTACATGAGGACTGATATAGTTACTAAGTGCAAAAAAATGGATACAATCTTTATATGTCGGCTATCTTGCCATTAGAGATGAAGTGTTGTGCCATTTCACACACAGTGTGCTTGGACCTGTCCCTAAAAGGTTCTATCTTCACACAGTCGAGGACGTAGTGTTCAAGTGTGTGGCCACATGTCTGGCCACATACTTTACATTTAGTCTTGTTTACATCTGTTTGAGGAACATACTGCCAGAGGTACTTATATCCTAACCTTAATCTAGGGGTTACAACATCTTGTAATCTAGTGATCTTGTTTCTTGCTCCATATACATGTTTCACTTGATACATCTCATCATGGTAAACTATGGATCGACTAGTGCCTGTTTGCACTAGTCTACTTGCGTCAAACTCATCAATAAGTTCTTTCCTAATTACAGTTTTAAGGGTTCTTTTTGACAGACCCAAATTGTATTCAACGGTGTCGTTGTTAGACGCGAGTTTGGCGAGGGCTTCAACTCTGTCATATTTTTCGAGGCCTATGTGAGAGGGGATCCACAACAGTTTGACCTTGACACCCCAGTCAACAAGACACGCATATTTGTGTCTGGCTTCAGAGACAAGAGCGTGACAACCTGAGTCGAGGGTGTCAAGGGCAAGTAGTGAGGATAGAGAGTCAGTGATGATGAGAGAGGGTTTGTGCGTGTGTGTGTGTGTGTGTGTGTGTGTGTGTGTGTGTGTGTGTGTGTGTGTGTGTGTGTAATAATAATAATAATTAACGGTTTATTGAAAGAGCTTGGCAGCCAGAAGGCTGAAAATTTACAGTTACATATTTGAGGAATGGGTTACGAATTACAAATAATATACAAGTAACATAAGTGACACAAATAAGACATATAATAACTTAGATGGGGATCAGCTCAAACTACAGTTCATTTCAACATAGTGACAGTGTAAGGAGCAGTGTTTACCGGGAGTGAATACACTGAATTATTACATGTTATTGATAATTTTTACAATGGTTGGGACTGGGCTGTTCTTATAGCGATCAGTTCGTGCACGTATGGGCTGGATGCGGTTGTGGTGTCGAACAGCAATTCTCGGACAGGGGATGTCAGGTGGTAGTAGGAGCCGGTGTCGGGGATGGTGTAGAAGCTTCTTACCAAATTTGTAGATGAGGTCGTGGTGATGGTCAGTGAGAGTCGAAAGGGTCAGTGTGTTGAGCGCTTCTTGATATGTGGAGTAGGAAGGGGAGAGAATAATTTTGCATGCCCTCTTTTGCACTTTTTCTAGGTGTTTACGTTGTGTGGCACTTAGGGAGGAAGACCAGGTGGGGGAGGCATAGGTGAGCTTGGGAAGTATGAATGTTGTGTATACACTGAGGAGCTCGTGTGCAGGAACTCCGAGGGACTTGAGTCGGCGGAGCAGGTGGAGACGGAAACTGGAGGCTTTGACAACTTCACTGACGTGAGGTTTCCAATTTAGTTTGTTGTCTATGGTGACGCCGAGGAGCTTCGTGGAATCTACAACCTGGAGTGTGTTTGGACCTAGGGTAATGGAAGGAGGTGGGACAATGTCGGAGGAGAGGTTGATGTGCATAACCATGGTCTTGGTATGGTTGATGGTGACATGGTTGTTGGTGGCCCAGTTTTGGAGACTGTTCAATAAGTCCTGGAGGGCGGTATAGTTGGGAGCAGAATTGTTGACGCTGATCCCAATGGTGGAGTCGTCGACATATTTCCAGCGAGCAGGGGTTTCTCTTAGGGCATCATTGATGAGCATAAGGAAGCAGAGTGGTCCCATCTTGGTGCCTTGGGGACGCCACAGGTGAGTGACTGAAAGGTGGAGACAGCCCCTCGGAAGCGTACAGCTTGGCGTCGGTCACTGAGGAAGTCTGTAAGCCATGGTATGAGACTTCTCCGAAGCCCGAGGTCAATAGCTTTGTTTATGATTATATTGTGGTCGACTAGGTCGAACGCTTTAGTGAAATCAATGAAGGCGACAGCTACAGACGGTTTTCGTTTCTCGAGATGGCGGTATATGTAATCGAGAAAGCTGACAAGACAGTGAGTGGTGGAGGAAGTTTTCATGTTGCCAAATTGCTGAGGGTCTACGACTCCTGCAATATCAGCATAAGCCCAGTCAAACACAAAACTTTCACAGATTAGGCTGGGTATTGGGGTGATTGCAATAGGTCGTAGCTGATTTAAGAATTGTGGGCTGGTTGACTTGGGCACTGGTGATACATAAGAGGTCTTCCAGTCAGCTGGGCATCTGGCTTGACTGAGAGAAGCATTGATGATGGAGCAGAGGGGTTTAGCAAGCTCCGGGGAGAACTCCTTGAATAGTTTCATTGGTAAGTCAATGGGGGTGGTAGAGCGTTTTAATTTTAGTTTGTCCAGGCGTTTTGCTACGTCAAATTCTTCTACTAAGTCAGTGGGAAGGGGGGCTGGTAGGTAAGCAGGGAGAGTGGTTGTGTCAAGCCGTGGGAGTGTCTGGCATATAGTAGCGAAATGGTTATTTGTTTGCTCAGCTGCGTCAACATTAGTGAGATGGCTAAGGAAGGGGAGGGGGTGTGTCATATTGTTTAGTCCACAGAGTTCTTTGAGCTTACCATACCATTGACTGATGTTGGTCTGCTTCAGGTGTTGTAATTTGGTTGGGTAGTGGGACTTCTTTGCAGTGCGTATTTCGCGGATGACTCGGTTGCGAAGTGACCTGTAGCGGATGTGGTCATTGAGATGAAAGGCTCTGTCTCTCTGTTGCATAAGTCTTTTAATCCGAGGTGTGATCCAGGGCAAGTCAGCTGGGTGAGATCTGACGGACTTCTCGGGGAAGAAGTGGTGGTGAGCTTCCGTGGTGG
>NW_024743206.1:0-2748 GCF_018991925.1 Homarus americanus | reverse complement strand
CTAAAGGTGTCCACTGAAGTGCCCGATTTAGACGTTGATGGATTGTTACACAGGCTGCAGTGATATGCCCTGTGTTGGATGCTGTAGTATCAAATGTCAATGCAGATGATAGAGTTCACACAGTTCCAGGATTTCAACAGCTCAAACGTCAGATCGGCAATGATTTCCCCAGAATTTTTATCTGTGTTGCGCTGATACTTTGGAACACCAAGGAGCTTCATTTCGTGCACATTTCCTACCACAATAGGAAGACGTTCTTCTGAAATATTTTGATTGGACAATGACGACATAAGTTTTGTGTCCCAGTGTAAATTGGCAATCTTAGGGGCTTTCTTTGCAAGTCTGTGCAATTTTATGTCCAACCTGGCGCCTTGATCTATCTGTTGTGAAGTATGACGTTGAAACTTTAGAGGGGTCTCCTTTTGCCTCTGCTATCAGGGCCTCAGTGTAGGCAGCCTGCTGCGTTTGGAGTAATTTTCATACGAGTCGCTAATGCAACGAGTTTTGGTTTTTTTATGATGTCAAGTGGTTCATGATATGGCAACACATGTAGATATAGCCGCTTTAGAGTCATTATTAATATTCTAATTGCCAACACTTTGGTAATGGGGTTTGAATGTGCAACAGAAGAACTTTCATAATAAATAAAGGTGGTATTGGACCGGGTGCAACTTAGTGATGGGAGTTTTACAATACTTTGACCTCGAGGTGGGACACCATTTTGGTTTTAGAATCACAAGAAAATTTTAATGAACAATAATCAGACCAAATGTATGTACAAACTGGACAGTTTTGTAATTAAGAAGATTTGTAACCATGTGAGAAGGTTGGGTCACCTTACCCTCTGACCTGACTACCGACCGTTGCCGTGCTTTTTAAAGATTAGTAGGGTCATTACCTAATACCTGACCATTGTGGACCTGATCTCACCCTCCTCTGTATATATACACCTTGTTTTGTACTTCTCCTTAGTCTGTACTCACCCCAGAAGATGTGAATTACACGAGCCCATGACTGTGACCGGGGAACGCTAACCGCTGGACCACCAGGATACTAAAAGCAGTCCTAGACTCTGTTATATTTCACACAAAGCCTGTTCAACGAGCTTATGGCGCCGTGAACCTCTAATGGGGACCACCTACGTGATACGGGTAGTCCCCATTAGAGGTTCACGACGCTATAAGCTCGTTGAACAGGCTTTGTGTGAAATATAAGAGAGCTAGGACTGCTTTTTAGTATCCTGGTGGTCTAGCGGTTAGCGTTCCCTGGTCACAGTCATGGGCTCATGGGCCGTGGGTTCGAATCCTGGCGGGTTGAGGTGTTGATTGTATGTAGGAGTCCGCGTGTTTATTGGGCTAATGAAATATATATATATATATATATATATATATATATATATATATATATATATGCAAATATATCACTGTAGGTGCGCGTGATCTAGGTATATGCTGATAACCACAAGGAAAGAAGAAAACACGAAGTTCCCAAGCGCTTTCGTGTAATTCACATCTTCAGGGGTAAGTACAGACTAGAGAGAGAAATACAAACCAAGGTGTATATATACAGAGGAGGGTGAGACCAGGTTCACAATGGTCAGGTATTAGGTAATGACCCTACTAATCTTTAAATAGCACACAACGGTTGGTGGTCAGGTCAGATGGTCAGGTGACCCGGCCTTCTCACCTGGTTACAAATCTTCTTAATTACAAAATTGTCCAGCTTGTACATGCCGTTACTCAAATTCATGTTGAATGCTTCTGTATGTTTAATAAGGCTAGATTCTATGATGTTCCTACTATCAATTGAATTACATGGTAATATTGAGGAGGCATTATCCCAGTCAATGCAATGCTTGTTATCCCTCAAATGAACAAACAGAGCATTGGATTCCTGGCCTGTCCTAACACTGTATTTGTGTTGTTTAATTCTAGTTGCAAGATCTTTTCCTGTCTGGCCTAAGTAAAACATATTACATTCCTTGCAAGGAACTTTATAAATGCAACCAATTGTGTTGTTGGGGGAGTTCTTGATTACCATTTGTTTAACAGTGCATGAGTTTTTAAATGCCACATTGACGTTCCAGGGTTTTAGTTGTGAAGGAATGTGTGAGAAATTTTTGTGAAATGGTAATATTAAGAGATTCTTATGGTCATGGGTGGGCTTGGGATCAGTTCTATAAAAAGTTTTCTTAGTAATGTTTAGGCATTTGTCTATGAAAGATCTAGGGTATTTAAGGTTTGAGCCAATATTATATATATTTGTATTCCTCATCGATGAATTCCGGACTGCAAATTTCAAGGCACGTAAAAACATTATTGAAAATACTGACTGTTTGACTTTTATTATGGTGGGCAGAATAATAATGAATGTATGAACACACATTAGTTGGTTTTCTATAAATACTGAACTTAAAAGTGTTACCTATTCTGTGTATCAGACAGTCTAGGAATGGCAATGTACAGTCTTGCTCTAATTCCACAGTGAATTTGATCGAGGGGGCTAAGTTGTTAAGTTGTGGCAGGAAAGCTTTTAGGTATACACTAGCGGAATCGCTCTCTCGCTAGGCCACGGTAGGACGCCACCCTCCGGGAGGCTCCACATTGTCTCACTGTCGTGCATTAAGGTGTTTGCTTTGATCCTGACTTTGTACTCGTTAGAAGGCATGTTTTCCAGGGCATTTTTAAATGACTGTACATACGTGTTGTGCTCATGCAGCATTTCTTGGATAGATAGGACAATGTCATG
>NW_024743205.1:0-9400 GCF_018991925.1 Homarus americanus | reverse complement strand
ATCGAGTTTAACAAAGTCCTCTTATCGAGAATAACAAAGGCCTTTGATCGAGTTTAACAAAGTCCTCTAATCGAGTATAACAAAGGCCACTCATAGAGTATATCAAAGTCCCATGATCCAGTATAACAAAGTCCCCTTATCGAATATAACAAAGTCCCCTGATCGAGTACAACAAAGTCCCCTGATCGAGTATAACAAAGGCACCTGATTGAGTATGACAAAGTCCCCTGATCGAGTATAACAGAGTCCCCTGGTCGAGAATAACAGACTGCCCTAATCGAGTGTAACAAAGTCCCCTGATCGAGTATAACAAAGTCCCCAGATCGAGTATAACAAAGGCCTCTGATCGAGTTTAACAAAGGCCCCTCATCGAGTATAACAAAGTCCCCTCATCGAGTATATCAAAGTCTCCTGATCGAGTATAACAAAATCGCCTGATCGAGTATAACAAAGCCCCCTCATCGAATATAACAAAGTCCCCTGATCGAGTATAACAAAATCCCGTGAACGAGTATAAGAAAGTCCCCTGATTGAGTATAAAAAAGTCTCCTGATCGAGTATAACAAAGTTCCCTGATCGAGTATAACAAAGGCCCCTGATCGAGTATAACAAAGGCCCCTGATCGAGTATAACAAATTCCCATGATCGAGTATAACAAAGTCCCCTCATCGAATATAACAAAGTCCCCTGATCGAGTATAACAAAGTCCCCTGATCTAGTAGAACAAAGTCCCCTCATCGCGTATAACAAAGGCCCCTCATCGAGTGTAATAAAGTCCCATGATCGAGTATAACAAAGTCCCCTCATTGAATATAACAAAGTCACCCTAAACGAGTATAACAAAGTCCCCTGATCGAGTAGAACAAAGTCCCCTCATCGAGTATAACAAAGGCCCCTCATCGAGTATAACAAAGTCCCATGATCGAGTATAACAAAGTCCCCTGATCGAGTATAACAAAGGCCTCTTATCGAGGTTAACAAAGTCCCCTGATCGAGTATAACAAAGTCCCCTCACCGAGTATAACAAAGTCCCCTGATCGAGTATAACAAGGTCCCCTGATCGAGTATAACAAACTCCACTGGTCGAGGAAAACAAAGTCCCCTGAACGAGTATAACAAAGGCCCCTGATCGAGTATAAGAAAGTCCCATGATCGAGTATAACAAAGTCCCCTCATCGAATATAACAAAGTCCCCTGATCGAGTATAACAAAGGGCCCTGATCGAGTAGAACAAAGTCCCCTCATCGCGTATAACAAAGGCCCCTCATCGAGTATAACAAAGTCCCATGATCGAGTATAACAAAAGTCCCTCATCGAATATAACAAAGTCCCCTGATCGAGTATAACAAAGTCACCTGATCGAGTATAACAGAGTCCCCTCATCGAGTATAACAAAGGCCCCTCATCGAGTATAACAAAGTCCCATGATCGAGTATAACAAAGTCCCCTCATCGAATATAACAAAGTCCCCTGATTGAGAATAATAAAGTCCCCTGATCGAGTATAACAAAGTCCCCTGATTGAGTATAAGAAAGGCCCCTGATCAAGTTTAACAAAAGCCCCTGATCGAGTACAATAAAGTCCCCTGGTCGAGTATAACAAAGGCCCCTGATCGAATATAACAAAGGCGCCTGAACGAGTATAACAAATGCCCTTGATCGAGTATAACAAAGTTCCCTGATCGAGTATAACAAAGCCCCTGGATCGAATATAATAAACTCCCCCTGATCGAGTATAACAAAGTCTCCTCATCGAGTTTAACAAAGTCCTCTAATCGAGAATAACAAAGGCCCCTGATCGAGTACAACAAAGGGCCCTGATCGAGTATAACAAGGGCCCCTGATCGAGTATAACAAAGTCTCCTCATCGAGTTTAACAAAGTCCTCTATTCGAGAATAACAAAGGCCTTTGATCGAGTTTAACAAAGTCCCCTGATCGAGTATTACAGAGTCCGCTGATCGAGGATAACAGAGTCCCCTCATCGAGTATAACAAAGGCCACTCATCGAGTATAACAAAGTCCCATGATCCAGTATAACAAAGTCCCCTTATCGAATAAAACAAAGTCCCCTGATCGAGTACAACAAAGTCCCCTGATCGAGTATAACAAAGGCACCTGATCGAGTATGACAAAGTCCCCTGATCGAGTATAACAGAGTCCCCTGGTCGAGTATAACAAAGTGCCCTGATCGAGTATAACAAAGTCCCCTGATCGAGTATAACAAAGGCCTCTGATCGAGTTTAACAAAGGCCCTCATCGAGTATAACAAAGTCCCCTGATCGAGTATATAACAAAGTCTCCTGATCGAGTATAACAAATTCGCCTGATCGAGTATAACAAAGCCCCCTCATCGAATATAACAAAGTCCCCAGATCGAGTATAACAAAATCCCGTGAACGAGTATAAGAAAGTCCCCTGATCGAGTATAAAAAAGTCCCCTGATCGAGTGTAACAAAGTTCCCTGATCGAGTATAACAAAGGCCCCTGATCGAGTATAACAAAGGCCCCTGATCGAGTATAACAAATTCCCATGATCAATTATAACAAAGTCCCCTCATCGAATATAACAAAGTCCCATGATCGAGTATAACAAAGTCCCCTCATCGAGTAGAACAAAGTCCCCTCATCGAGTATAACAAAGGCCCCTCATCGAGTGTAACAAAGTCACATGATCGAGTATAACAAAGTCCCCTCATCGAATATAACAAAGTCCCCTGATCGAGTATAACAAAGTTCCCAGATCGAGTAAAACAAAGGCCCCTGATCGAGTATAACAAAGGCCCCTAATCGATTATAACAAAGTCCCATGATCGAGTATAACAAAGTCCCCTCATCGAATTTAACAAAGTCCCCTGATCGAGTATAACAAAGTCCCCTAATCGAGTATAACAAAGTCCCCTGATTGAGTATAACAAAGGCCCCTGATCGAGTTCAACAAAAGCCCCTGATCGAGTATAACAAAGTCCCCTGGTCGAGTATAACAAAGGCCCCTGATCGAATATAACAAAGCCGCCTGAACGAGTTTATTTTAGGCCCCTCATCGAGTATAACAAAGTTCCCTGATCGAGTATAACAAAGCCCCTGGATCGAATATAACAAAGTCCCCCTCATCGAGTATAAAAAAGCCCCCTGATCAAGTATAACAAAGGCCCCTGTTCGAGTATAACAAAGACCCCTGGTCGAGTATAACAAAGGCCCCTAATCGGGTATAACAAAGTCCCATGATCGAGTATAACAAAGTCCCCTCATCGAGTATAACAAAGGCCCCTGATCGAGTATAACAAAGTCCGATGATCGAGTATAACAAAGTCCCCTCATCGAATATAACAAAGTCCCCTAATCGAGTATAACAAAGACCCCTAATCGAGTAGAGCAAAGTCCCATCATCGAGTGTAAGAAAGTCCCCTGATCGAGTATAACAAAGTCCCATGATCGAGTATAACAAAGGCCCCTCATCGAGTGTAACAAAGTCCCATGATCGAGTATAACAAAGTCCCCTCATCGAATATAACAAAGTCCTTCATCGAGAGAATAAAGGGCCCTCATCGAAAAATAAAGTCCCATGATCGAGTATAACAAAGTCCCTCATCGAATATAACAAAGTCCCCTGATCGAGTATAACAAAAGTTCCCTGATCGAGTATAACAAAGGCCCCTGATCGAGTATAACATAGGCCCCTGATCGAGTATAACAAAGTCCCATGATCGAGTATAACAAAGTCCCCTGGTCGAGTATAACAAAGGCCCCTAATCGAATATAACAAAGGCGCCTGAACGAGTATAACAAAGGCCTTTGATCGAGTTTAACAAAGGCCCCTGTTCAAGTATAACAAAGGCCTCTAAAAGAGTATAACAAAGGCCACTTTTCGAGTATAACAAAGTCCCCTGATCGAGTATTACAGAGTCCGCTGATCGAGGATAACAGAGTCCCCTCATCGAGTATAACAAAGGCCACTCATCGAGTATAACAAAGTCCCATGATGCAGGATAACAAAGTCCCCTTATCGAATATAACAAAGTCCCCTGATCGAGTACAACAAATTCCCCTGATCGAGTATAACAAAGGCACCTGATCGAGTATGACAAAGTCCCCTGATCGAGTATAACAGAGACCCCTGGTTGAGTATAACAGACTGCCCTAATCGAGTGTAACAAAGTCCCCTGATCGAGTAAAACAAAGTCCCCTGATCGAGTATAACAAAGTCCCCTGATCGAGTATAACAAATTCGCCTGATCGAGTATAACAAAGCCCCCTCATCGAATATAACAAAGTCCCCTGATCGAGTTTAACAAAATCCCGTGAACGAGTTTAAGAAAGTCCCTTGATCGAGTATAAAAAAGTCCCCTGATCGAGTATAACAAAGTTCCCTGATCGAGTATAACAAAGGCCACTGATCGAGTATAACAAAGGCCCCTGATCGAATAAAACAAATTCCCATGATCGAGTATAACAAAGTCCCCTCATCGAATAAAACAAAGTCCCCTGATCGAATATAACAAAGTCCCCTCATCGAATGTAACAAGGTCCTGATCGAGTATAACAAAGTCTCCTGATCGAGTATAACAAAGTTCCCTCAACGAGTAAAACAAAGGCCCCTGATCGAGTATAACAAAGGCCCCTGATCGAGTATAACAAAGCCCCATGATCGAGTATAACAAAGTCCCCTCATCGAATATAACAAAGTCCCCTGATCGAGTATAACAAAGTCCCCTGATCAAGTATAACAAAGTCCCCTGATTGAGTATAAGAAAGGCCCCTGATCGAGTTTAACAAAAGCCCCTGATCGAGTATAACAAAGTCCCCTGGTGGAGTATAACAAAGGCCCCTCATCGAATATAACAAAGGCGCCTGAACGAGTATAACAAAGGCCCTTGATCGAGTATAACAAAGTTCCCTGATCGAGTATAACAAAGCCCCTGGATCGAATATAATAAACTCCCCCTGATCGAGAATAACAAAGTCCCCTGATCGAGAATAACAAAGTCCCCTGATCGGGTATAATAAAGGCCCCTGATTGAGGCAACAAAGCACCCATGGTCGGTTATAATTAAAGGCCCCTGATCGAGTATAACAAAGGCCCCCACTGCAAAGGAAGTCCCATGATCGAGTATCAAAAGTCCCCCATCGAATATAACAAAGTCCCTTATCTATTAGCAAAAAGTCCTGATCGAGTATAACATGGTGATCGAAGTGTAACAAAGTCCCCTGATCGAGAATAACAAAGTTCCCTGATCGGGTATAAAGTCCCTGATCAGTATAACAAGGGCTCTGTATCGAGTATTAAAGATTGGTCGAGTATAACAGGGCCCTAATCGAGTATAACAAAGGCCCTGATCGGGTATAAATGGTCCATTGATCGGTATAACAAGAGTCCTCATCGAATATAACAAAGTATCATGATCGATTATAACAAGGTCCCTGTCGGTAGAGCAAAGTCCCCTCATCGGTATAACAAATGCCTCATCGGGTGTAACAAAGTCCATGATCGAGTTAACAAGTCCTCATCGAATATAACAAGTCCCTCATCGAGTATAACAAAGTTCCTGATCGGGAGTTCCTAACAAGGCCCTGATCGAGTATAACAAAGGCTGTGGGGGTATAACAGTATTCATGATCGGTATAATAAGTCCCTGATCGGTATAACGAGTCCCCTGGTCATTATAAGCTGGAGCTGCCCTAATCGAGGTGTAACAAAGTCCCTGATCGAGGTATAACAATCTGATCGAGGTATAACAAGGCCTCTGATCGAGTTTAACAAGGCCCCTCATCAGTTAATAAAGTTCCTGATCGAGTATACTTAAAGGACCCTGATCGAGTATAACTAGAGCTGATCGAGTATAACAAAGTCCATGATCGGTATAACAAAGTCCTCATCGAATATAAAAAATTTCTGATGGGTATAACAAAGTCCCTGATCGAGTAGAAGAAAGTCCCTCATCATTATAACAGGCCCCTCATCGAGAGTGTAACAAAGTCACTTGATCGGTATAACAAGAGTCCCCTCATCGGAATATAACAGTCCCTGATCAGTATAACAAAGTCCCTAATTGAGTATAACAGGTCTTGATCGAGTTTAACAAAGCCTGATCGGTATAAACAGTCCTGATAGGGTAACAGGTCTCTGATCGAATATAACAAGAGTTCCTGATCGAGTATAACAAGAGCCCTGGATCGAATATAACAAAGTCCTGATCGAATAACAAAGTCCTTGATCGGTATAACAAAGGCCCCTGATCAAGTATAACAAGGCCCTCATGGTATAACAAGACCCTGGTCGAGTATAACAAAGGCCCCTAATCGAGAGTAACAAAGGCCCTGATCGGTTATAACAAGTCCCATGATCGGTATACAAAGTTCCCTCATCGAATATAACAAAGTCGCTCTGTCGATTATAACAAAGTCCCTAATCGGTAGAGCAAAGTCCCTCATCGAGGTATAACAAAGGCCCCTAATGAGGTGTAATAAAGTCCGTGATAGAGTATAACTGAAGTCCCTCTCCGAATATAACAAAGTCCCCTGATCAGTATAAAAAAAGTCCCCTGATTGGTATAACAAAGTCCCCTGATTAGTATAACAAGGCCCTGATCGAGTTTAACAAGCCCTGATCGAGTATAGCAAAGGGCCCCTGGTCGAGGTATAACAGGGTCCCTAATCGAATATAACAAAGGCGCCTGAACGGGTATAACAAAGGGCCCTGATCGAGTATAACAAGAGTTCCTGGTCGAGGTATAACAAAGTCCGATGATCGAGTTATAACAAAGGTCCTCTCATCGAGTACAATAAAGTCCCTGATGCGAGTATAACAGAAGTCCCTAATGTTAGAGCAAAGTCCCTCTCATGAGGTGTAACAAAGTCCCTGATCGAGTTATAACAAAGGCCCCTGATTGAGTATAACAAAGTCCATGATCGAGGTATAACAAGTCCCCAGGTCGAGTTTAACAAGGCCCTAATCGAATATAACAAGGCACCTGAACGAGTATATTAAGGCCTTTGATCGAGTTTTAACAAGGCCCTGTTCAGAGTATAAGAAAGGCCTCTAAAGAGTATAAAAAAATGCACTTTCGAGGGTATAACAAGGTCCCTGATCGAGTGTTCAAGTCAGCTGATCGAGGATAAATGGAGTCCTCTATCGGTATAATAAAGGCTACTCATCGAGGTATAATAAGTCCATGATCGAGGATAACAGAGTCCTCACGTGTTATAACAAGTCCCTGATCGAGTGACATGGGGTCCATGATCGGTGATAAATAGGAGTCCTCATCGAATATAACAAAGTCCCTGATCGGGTACAACAAAGTTCCCTGAGTCGAGTGTAACAAAGGCACTTGATCGAGTATGACAAAGTCCCCTGATCGAGTATAATAGAGTCCCCTGGTCGAGTATGACAGACTGCCCTAATCAGGTGTAACAAAGTCCTGATCGGTGTGCAAAGTCCCCTGATCGAGTATAACAAAGGCTCTGATCGGGTTTAAAGTCCTCATCGAGTATAACAAGGGTCCCCTCATCGAGTGTAACAAAGTCCCTGATCGAGTATAATAGAGTTATTCGCTGATCGGTAAAGAAAGCCCCTGATCGGTATAACAAGGCTGATCAGTATAAAATAGTCCCTTGATCGAGGTATAACAGGGTATCCTGGTTGATTATAACAAAGGCCCCTAATCGAATATAACAAATGCGTGAACGAGAACAAATGCCCTTGATCGGTATTTCGAAAGTTCTTGATCGTTATAACAAGAGTCCTGATCGGAGGTGTAACAAGGATCTCTGATCGAGTTTAACAAAGTCCCTGATCGAGTATAACAAAGTCCTCGCAGTATAACAAGGTCGTCTGATTTGTATAAGAAGGGCCCTCATCGAGCATAAAAGGCCGCAGTCGAATTTAACAATGTCCCATCATCGAATATAACAGAGTCCCTGATCGAGTATAACAAAGTCCCATGATCGAGTATAAAGTCCCCTGATCGAGGAGCAACAAAGTCTCCTGATCGAGAATAACAAAGTCCCTAGACGAGTATATAACAAAGCCCTTGATCAAGTATAACAAAGGCCACGATCGAGTATAACAAAGTTCCTGATCGAGTATAACAAAGGGCCCTGATCGGTATATAACAAAGGCCTTGATCGAGTATAACAAAGTTCTGATCGGTATAACAAAGTCCCCTGATGAATATAACAAAGTCACCTGATAGAGTGTATAACAAAGTCCCCTGATCGGGTAGAACAAAAGTCCCCTCATCGAGAGTATAAAATACCCTCATCGGAGTATAACAAAAGTCCCGTGATCGAGTATAACAAAGTTCAGTGAAGAGTAAACAAAGGCCTCTGATCGAGGTTAACAAAGTCCCCTGATCGAGTTTAACAAAGTCCTCTAATCGAGAATAACAAAGGCCCTGATCGGGTATAACAAAGGCCTTTGATCGAAGTATAACAAGGGACTGATCGAGTATAACAGTCTCTCATCGAGTTTAACAAAGTCCTTTAATCGAGAATAACAAAGGCCTTTGATCGAGCTTTACAAAAGGCCTGTTGAGTATAACAAGTCCTCTAAAGTATAACAAAGGCCAATTTTCGAGTATAACAAGTCCCTCAATCGATTATTACAGATTCCGCTGATCGAGGATAACAGAGTCCCCCATCGAGTATAACAAAGGCCATCATCGAGTATAACAAAGTCCCATGATCCATAATAAAGTCCCTTTATCGAAGAGTAACAAAGTCCCCTGATCGAGTACAACAAAGTCCCCTGATCGAGTATAACAAAGGCACTTGATCGAGTATGACAAAGTCCCCTGATCGAAGATAACAAGCAAGCACCTGACCGGTATGACAAAGTCCCCTGACGAGTATACCGAGGAGTCCCTGTCGAGTATATAACAGACTGCCCTAATCGAGTGTGTAACAAAGTCCCCTGATCGAAAGTATCACAAAGTCCCCTGATCGAATATAACAAAGTCCCCTGATTGGCGGAACAAAGTCCCTTGGTTGCGGCAACAAAGGCCTCACCATCGAATATATAACAACAAAGGTGCCTGAGCGAGTATAAAAAAAGGCCCCTAATCGACTATAACAAAGTTCTTCTGATCGATATAACAAAGCCCTGATCGAGTATAAATAAAGTCCCCTGATCGAGAATAACAGTCCCCTGATCGAGTATACAGATCAAAATATAACAGCGTCTCTTGATCATCGAGTATATAACAAAGTCTCAAGTATAAAGGCCCCTGATCGAGTATCACAAAGTCTCCTGATCGAGAATAACAAAGGCCCCGATCGAGTATGCAATAAAGCCCCCTCATCAAGTATAACAAAGGCCCCTGGATCAAGTATATAACAAAGTCCCATGGTCGAGTATAACAAAGTCCTCATCGAATATAACAAAGTCCCTCATCGAGTAATAAAG
>NW_024743204.1:0-8709 GCF_018991925.1 Homarus americanus | reverse complement strand
TCCTCAGCTTAATAAGTTTGTGTATTTTATAATCCACGTTACACAAACTAGAGCGAAAAACTGTCATATTTAAAAAATTTTAATCAAACTTTCCGGTTCACCAGATGTTACTTTCCTCGAATTATTTTTGCTACCAACCCTAAAAGTTGTGTTTCAGTGTAGCGTCGTCATTAATGGTCATGTTGGTATTCCTTGTATTAGAGAGCGTCTCTAGCGTCGTGCAGTCAGATAAACTGTACATTTATTCTTCACTATATCAGACGACAGGCATTCCATTCATGACATTGGGCTCTTCCCGACAAACATGCCTAAAAAAATGTCTCTCTGCATCTTCCCCTTCATAAACATATACTATATTATACAGGGAGAGTCTGTAAAGGACCCAAGTTGCCATAAACAGTTGTTTGTATAACTTCACCAGACCCAGAGCTAAAGAAACATAAGTTTCTCCTTACACTCCTTATCTAGGCATCACGCGGTGGTTCCAGGAGATAACATTTAGTACAGAAGACTTTATCATTCATGTTCCTCTTCAACACACACACACACACACACACACACTCTGATACCATCGTAATTTCAAGTCATAGGAAAGGGAGAAAAAGAGAGTTTGTTAGAGTTCTCAGTTCTGGACAACAAAAGTTTATTATTAATCCTACTGACTTGTGCACGTCACGCTCTGAATTAATCTCTCTCTCTCTCTCTCTCATAAGCGACCGAATATCGTGAATAAGTCAATTTACGGTGTGTGTGTGTGTGTGTAATTTGAGCTTTATTCGTCTTTTTCATGATGATTAAATACTCCTCCCAATTGAAAAAAAAAAGATGAGTTGATGATTTAACCTGACTGTGTACCGTACCTGGCCAGGTGGGTGACGGTGGCTCACTAAGTCAAAATGTATGAGGTATTTCCCCGTCCTACACAGAGCTGCCTTAACTCTACGCTGGTGAAAAATTTGGCGCTTCGAATTATGCAAACCAGAGGTCAAATATTGGCTCAGCTGCTCCGATTCTGCGACATTTCCACTGATTTATGGAACATTATTGACCATTTCATGCCCCCCCCCCCCTCCTGCTGCTGCTCTCAATTTACGAAGAGGAGATTCTAATTTCTTCACTTTGTATTTTTTTTTCATCTATTTACCTTTACTTTTTGTACCTTGATCCGTTTATTGTCTCTTGAATATAAAACACTTAACGTTTCTTATTCATTTCACATTCTGCGTTTTACATTTTGTTCACAATGTTTATATTTTCTCTTCTAATCAGTGTTTGTATCTTTTTCTGACCTTGGTGTTCATTCCTGCTCTTTTTCTGACCTTGGTGTTCATTCCTGCTCTTTTTCTGACCTTGGTGTTCATTCCTGCTCTTTTTCTGACCTTGGTGTTCATTCCTGCTCTTTTTCTGACCTTGGTGTTCATTCCTACTCTTTTTCTGACCTTGGTGTTCATTCCTGCTCATTTTCTTATATTGTTTGTTATATTTTTCGTCTCTAATTTCGTTATATTATTTTAGTATTGGTTGGGTTTTTGATGTTGTGTTGGTGTTCTTCATATTCGCTCTCTCTCTCACCTTTTTCTCCATCTTTTCCTCTCCCTCCTGTTTATCCTCCTCCTCCTCTTCCTCCCCTATACCCTCAGTCAGTACTCTCGCCACCAGAGAGGACTATGACGGCATCCCAATGTAAACAAACCTTCTCTCGCGTCTATAACATGGGGAAGGGCACATCAGCACCATAAAATCAACCCTATTGCACCATATTGCACCATAATTTAAGAGCCAATAATGGTGGGTAGACAGGTAGGTGCTGATAATGTCTACTAACGCTCGGATTTATGGTATAGCGGTGAAATTTTTTGTTGGTGCTTAATGGTGTGGTTGAGGAATTGTCTCTCATCTAGAGTCTATTAACCGTCTCTCTCTCTCTCTCTCTCTCTCTCTCTCTCTCATTAAGTAGCTCAATATGTCATATTTTCACTTGGCTCGTTCACCACATACGCATTGTATTAAATTCATTCAATGTCATCTTCTTTGACTAAATGGAACAAAGTGCCAGCAACACCATTTTCGCTCTCGTAATGGCATTTTCCGGCACATCGTTGTACAAGCTGCTCGTAATTGATTTTTTTAGTTAGTGAAGCAAAATTCGTCGAAAAAACGCAGGGGCGATACATTACTCTCGTCCGGCATGACATACAAACCACAAGTCTGTACTCACCCCTGAAGATGTGAATTACACGAAAGCGCTTGGGAACTTCGTATTTTCTTCTTTCCTTGTGATTATCAGCATATACCTAGATCACGCGCACCTACAGTGATTTACTTGCATATATATATATATATATATATATATATATATATATATATATATATATATATATATATATTTATTTCTGTAGTAGTTTGAAAGTTCCTGATATTAGTAAAACTATTTCATTCAAAAACCTTGTACGAGCAATAGGTAACTGAGACGGCTATGGTGTTGATGAACGCCGATGAGACTACCTCCCTTATACTCATTATTATCGGTGGGAAAACTAGGGTAAAGAAATTCATATAGCGTCTAGTCGTCCAGTATTCCAAATGCCTTTCACTTAACTTACGATAATGGCCTCCCTGGGGTCCAAATAGTGACGCGTCCTTACCATGATGGTCAGCCAGCTCTCTCTCATCTCTGTGTAGTCTGGGAGAGGATTGCACTACCTTCGGCCACCTGCTACTTACCAGGAATGGGACGCTTGTCACTGTGTTAATACCAGGGGCAAATCCCGGGACTTGTAATTTGCTACAATTGTTGGGGTTTATGGTCACATTTGCAAATACTGTATTCAGCAGGCGAGGTGCGGACGTTGTTGAGGGGGGCGTGACTCTGTACTGTACTGTACCGTACATGGCCTCCCACAGTGACCTCGACTGGTTACGGTAAGTGGGGAGCAACTCAACGATAGGGAGGCGGCAGTAGAGACCCACAAACACGCCCTGAACACAGTACTGTATAGTCTCCGAGGTGTCAAGGGGATGGTGTTACCGTCTGGCATTATAAGTATGATAATCCCAAGGCGCTCTCAGTCCACCTAGCTGTAATTGGGGAAGTGAAGGCGGTTGAGTGCAGTCTTGGCTACACGGCCTCCTTTACTTACCGAAGACATGCTATGTAGTGTGCCGTATCCACACTGTCCCTAACTGGCAGCCATGTCTATGGGACTCACTATCACTTTTTCACAATTGAGTAACTACTCGAACACCTTCAGACAATCGCTCTTCTTAGGCAAAGGGTGGTCAGGCAGGAGCCCGACAGCTGCCACAGATCGCTGGACTTTAATGTAGCACAAAATGTCCGACACAGCTTACACGAAACAGATGACGATCCAAACATTTTCAGTTCGTAATTCGCTAATCCGTGGCCAACTGAGCTATAGCGTGAAGTGCTCTTAAAACTCCACATACCTACCGCCTCGCATGCTGTAAAAACATACAACGCTCCGGAAACGAACCAAATATTTTGTAAACGACTCTAAAGTATTTTAACGAGGGTTTTACATCATCAGTAAACAGAAAGGTATTAAACCTTCAGCAAACATTGTATATGCATACTGCATGAAATATGACCTATAATGTTGTTAACACTGAAAAAACTGAAAAAGACTTAAAAGAATAATATTTCTTTTTGCAACCGACCTTTTTACACATCACTTTAGCTCGTGTTGTTATACAATACTGTTGTTAGGGTAATGTTTTAATATTTGCAAGACGAATGTGAATTTGTTGTCATCCGGTATAACTTACTGTACACTCCCATACTTAGTGTACATTATGTAAGAGAAAATAAACAGTTATAAACAGTAAGATAAACAATAAAAGTAAAAGTAAATTGTCCTTTTACAGATAAAGTTTACTGCAACACGAGGCAACTTCACTCAGCTGATCGTACGCGGGTGGACGGTGAGGCGAAGGAGTTCTTCTCTGGCTGGTTCACACGGGGATGATGATTACTGCCTTCCTGTGTATCGTCTGCTCTGCCTCCTCCTTATTTCCACTTTCACGGGTATTGTTTTTTCTTTCTGTTTTCGATTTTGTTTTATTATTTGTATTTTTAACTAAATATTTTCCAGATATTTTGGTTATCTAATACTTTCAAATATGTGAAATTTGGATATATGAGATAGCGCTGAGACAAGGGCGTTAAGGCCGATGTATAACCCGTATATAGGGTCACAGTTAGCCATGACTAGTTCTCCATAATGCCCACACACCCATAGTACCCACACACTATCCACACACTACCCACACACTCACACAAGGAGATACAGTGATATAAACTGCTGTACCTAAATATTATGTAACTCAAAATATATTCCCAAAACAGCACGTTTACAGTTGAAAATATTAAAAGCATAAATAATACAAACAAAATCAATTAATATGTTTTTTATTATTTTTAAATATCAGAAAAGATGGGTCAACACTTCTTGTTGTTCTTCGTCTTTTTCCCGGTGAAGATGTAGTCTCCCCATGGCAGGTACTGGTCCTTTTGTACATGGCAGAAAGTGGTAGTTTCCTTCTTCTTCTTGTTGTTTTGAGGTTTAGTGTGCTTTGTGGTCTGCAGTTTGTTAGATCGGGGGCCCTTCTCCTTCACCTGGCAAGGCTTCACCTCAACCTTTGAAACTTTTGTTACAGTGCGTCGGAACACCATTGTGATTTACTGACACTAACAGCTCTCTCACTGAGGTCAAATCAAAATTTGACCATACAGAAAGAATTACGGTTTAATAAGGTTGGAATTTAAAGAAATTGACAACAAAATGAAGCTCTGTTTATCACTATAGTTGAGGACTGGTGTTTGTAGAGATGATGGATGGTGTTATATGTAGTGATGAAGGATGGCGTTATATGTAGTAATGATGGATGGTGTTATATGTAGTGACGATAGGAGGGTAATATATGTAGTGATGATGGATGGTGTTATATATAGTGATGATGCATGATGATATATGTAGTGATGATGGTTGGTATTATATGTAGTGATGCTGGATGGTGTTATATGTAGTGATGATGGATAGAGTTATATGTAGTGATGATGGATGATGTTATATGTAGTGATGATGGGTGGTGTTATATGTAGTGATGTTGGATGGTGTTATATGTAGTGATGATGGATGATATTATATGTAGTGATGATAGGATGGTTCTATATGTAGTGATGGATGGTGTTATATGTAGTGATGATGGATGATGTTATATGTAGTGATGATAGGATGGTTATATATGTAGTGATGATGGATGGTGTTATATGTAGTGATGATGCATGATGTTATATGTATTGATGATGGTTGGTGTTATATGTAGTGATGCTGGATGGTGTTATATGTAGTGATGATGGATAGAGTTATATGTAGTGATGATGGATGATGTTATATGTAGTGATGATGGGTGGTGTTATATGTAGTGATGTTGGATGGTATTATATGTAGTGATGATGGATGATATTATATGTAGTGATGATAGGTTGGTTTTATATGTAGTGATGATGGATGTTGTTATATGTAGTGATGATGCATGATGTTATATGTAGTGATGATGGGTGGTGTTATATGTAGTGATGCTGGATGGTGTCATATGTAGTGATGATGGATCGTGTTATATGTAGTGATGATGGATAGTGTTATATGTAGTGATGATGATGGATGGTGTTATATGTAGTGATGTTGGATGGTGTTATATGTCGTGATGGATGGTTCTATATGTAGTGATGGTGGATGGTGTTATATGTAGTGATGATTGATCGTGTTATATGTAGTGATGATGGATAGTGTTATATGTAGTGATGATGATGGATGGTGTTATAAGTAGTGATGATGGATGTTGTTATATGTAGTGATGAAGGATGGTGTTAGTGAAGATTGTGAAGTGAGATGTAGTGAAGATTGTGAAGTGAGGTGTAGTGAAGATTGTGAAGTGAGATGTAGTGAAGATTGTGAAGTGAGATGTGGTGAAGATTGTGAAGTGAGATGTAGTGAAGATTGTGAAGTGAGATGTAGTGAAGATTGTGAAGTGAGATGTAGTGAAGATTGTGAAGTGAGATGTAGTGAAGATTGTGAAGTGAGATGTAGTGAAGATTGTGAAGTGAGATGTAGTGAAGATTGTGAAGTGAGATGTAGTGAAGATTGTGAAGTGAGATGTAGTGAAGATTGTGAAGTGAGATGTAGTGAAGATTGTGAAGTGAGATGTGGTGAAGATTATGAAGTGAGATGTAGTGAAGATTGTGAAGTGAGATGTAGTGAAGATTGTGAAGTGAGATGTAGTGAAGATTGTGAAGTGGGATGTAGTGAAGATTGTGAAGTGAGATGTAGTGAAGTGAAGTGAGAGTGATTGTGAAGTGAGATGTAGTGAAGATTGTGAAGTGAGATGTAGTGAAGATTGTGAAGTGAGATGTAGTGAAGATTGTGAAGTGAGATGTAGTGAAGATTGTGAAGTGAGATGTATGAAGATTGTGAAGTGAGATGTAGTGAAGATTGTGAAGTGAATGTAGTGAAGATTGTGAAGTGAGATGTAGTGAAGATGTAGTGAAAAGAGAGTGAGTAGTGAAGATTGTGAAGTGAGATGTAGTGAAGATTGTGAAGTGAGATGCAGTGAAGATTGAGAAGTGAGATGTGGTGAAGATTGTGAAGTGAGATGTAGTGAAGATTGTGAAGTGAGATGTAGTGAAGATTGTGAAGTAAGATGTGGTAAAGATTGTGAAGTGAGATGTAATGAAGATTGTGAAGAGAGATGTAGTGAAGATTGTGAAGTGAGATGTAGTGAAGATTATGAAGTGAGATGTAGTGAAGATTGTGAAGTGAGATGTAGTGGAGATTGTGAAGTGAGATGTTGCGAAGATTGTGAAGTGAGATGTAGTGAAGATTGTGAAGTGAGATGTAGTGAAGATTGTGAAGTGAGATGTAGTGAAGATTGTGAAGTGAGATGTAGTGAAGATTGTGAAGTGAGATGTAGTGAAGATTGTGAAGTGAAATGTGGTGAAGATTATGAAGTGAGATGTAGTGAAGATTGTGAAGTGAGATGTAGTGAAGATTGTGAAGTGAGATGTAGTGAAGATTATGAAGTAAGATGTAAAGATTGTGAAGTTAGATGTAGTGAAGATTGTGAAGTGAGATGTAGTGAAGATTGTGAAGGGAGATGCAGTGAAGATTGTGAAGTGAGATGTAGTGAAGATTGTGAAGTGAGATGTAAAAATTGTGAAGTGAGATGTGAAAATTGTAAAGTGAGATGTAGTGAAGATTGTGAAGTGAGATGTAGTGAAGATTGTGAAGGGAGATGTAGTGAAGATTGTGAATTAAGATGTGGTAAAGATTGTGAAGTGAGATGTAGTGAAGATTGTGAAGTAAGATGTGGTGAAGATTGTGAAGTGAGATGTAGTGAAGATTGTGAAGGGAGATGTAGTGAAGATTGTGAAGTGAGATGAAGATTATGAAGGAGATGTAGTGTGAAGATTGTGAAGTGAGATGTAGTGGAAGATTAAAGGAGATGTAGTGAAGATTGTGAAGTGGAGAGGAAGATTGTATGAGATGTAGTGAAGATTGTGAAGAGATGTAGTGAAGATTGTGAAGTGAGATGTAGTGAAGATTGTGAAGTGAGATGTAGTGAAGATTGTGAAGTGAGATGTAGTGAAGATTGTGAAGCAAGAAGTGGTAAAGATTGTGAAGTAAGATGTGGTAAAGATTGTGAAGTGAGATGTAGTGAAGATTGTGAAGTGAGATGTAGTGAAAATTGTGAAGTGAGATGTAGTGAAGATTGTGAAGTGAGATGTAGTGAAGATTGTGAAGTGAGATGTAGTGAAGATTGTGGAGTGAGATGTAGTGAAGATTGTGAAGTGAGATGTAGTGAAGATTGTGAAGTGAGATGTTGTGAAGATTGTGAAGTGAGATGTAGTGAAGATTGTGAAGTAAGATTATAAAGTAAACTGTAGTAATTGAGGTGAAACGAACGCGGGTTATTCTGTAGTGTATCCGTGTCTTGTTAACGTGGAACCAACATGGCGGTGGTTCTCAATATAGATACGTTATTTTGCCAGGAATTTCTGTCAAAACGAAATATTAATCAACCATATTTAGCCTAAATTAACCTAGCGGCTTTATTATATATTCTAAGATGTTTAAGTTGGATAGATCAGATCAGGTTAGGTTAAGTCAGGTTGGGTTAGGTTAGGTTAGTTTTGTTAATTTTGCCACTTAGAGGCTAGTTTATTGTGCCCCCATACTCATCCTGTGAGCGGTAGTGCAAAGAGATTACAAAGTGGTGTTAGATGAGGTAGGTGGTTAAGTTAAGTTTCAATAGGTTAGGTTAGATTACGTCAGGTTGGGTTAAGTTAGGTTAGGTAGGTAATAAGTAGATAGGTTACGGTCGGTAGGTGGGAAAGTTAGGTTTGATTAGGTTAGCTTATGTCAGACTGGGAGGTTAGGTTCGATTATGTCAGGTTAGGTTCGATTATGTCAGGTTAGGTTCGATTATGTCAGGTTAGGTTAGATTACGTCAGGTTAGGTTAGATTATGTCAGGTTAGGTTAGATTATGTCAGGTTAGGTTAGATTATGTCAGGTTAGGTTAGATTATGTCAGGTTAGGTTAGATTATGTCAGGTTAGGTTAGATTATGTCAGGTTAGGTTAGATTATGTCAGGTTAGGTTAGATTATGTCAGGTTAGGTTAGATTATGTCA
>NW_024743203.1:0-18072 GCF_018991925.1 Homarus americanus | reverse complement strand
CAACTGATGGCGACGAAGGCTGTTTGTACTACCTAAAATCTTGCCACATACGTTACAGCGAAACTTTTCCTCTTGTGTGTGTATTTTTCTATGTTTAACCAGGCAGTCCGGCCAAGAATATTTTTTATTACAAAACTCACATTCAAAAGTTTTCTTTGATCTGCTGTGACAGAACAACTGATGGCGACGAAGGCTGTTTGTACTACCTAAAATCTTACCACATACGTTACAGCGAAACTTTTCCTCCTGTGTGTGTGTTTTTCTATGATCAACCAGGTTTCGCGGCCAAGAATATTTCTTATTACAAAACTCACATTTATAAGTTTTCTCTCTTTTCTTATCCATCATTATGGAGCAACAACAGGTGTTTACAAAGCATAGCTTGAAAATTCTTTCCGTTTTTTTCTGTGTTTATTTAGGGCAATCGGTCTGTTGTAATATTTCCTCGTAGAAAACTTACATTTATAGTTTCTCTCCATGAAGTAAGCTCTACTTAAAATCTTGCCATATCTTGCCACATACTTGACAAGAAAGCCACAAAAAAGTGGTATTTTGTTTTGTTATTAAAAGTATATATAGGTAGGTACATTTTTATTGGTGGTGTTGGTTGTACTCATATCGACATTTTGTCCTCTATGTGTGTTTTTCTGTGTTCATTCAGGTTAGTTTGCCGATAACAAAATTTAAAAGTTTTCTTTTTTCATTTATAAGTTTTCTCTCAATGAAGCAACAGGTGTTTGCTAAGACACCTTGTACTGTATTACTTAAATTTATTGTTACAGTTACTTTTATACATTTCTGTTATGAAAATTAAATAAATAGTAAATAAAAAATACAAGCATAGATAGAGATTCCATTCCTCCTTCACCTCTTTTCTCACTCCCCCTCTTCTTCCTTTACTACACCAGGAAAATCTACATCCTCAAATTCCTCCTTCTTTACTACATTAACATAATTGTCATCCTCCTCGTCTTCTGGTGGTGATGGTGGTGGTGGTGGTGATATGTGTGTAGTATCAGGTATCTTGCAATTGTCGTCATCCTCTTCGTCCTCTGGTGGTGGTGGTGATGGTGGTGGTGGTGTATACCCTCTCTCCTTTACCACATCAACTCCAGCATCAAGTATCTTGCAATTGTCGTCATCCTCTTCATCCTCTGGTGGTGGTGGTAGTGGTGGTGGTGGTGGTGGTTGTGGGGGTGGTGGGGATATGTGTGTTTTTCTATGTCGAACCAGGTTTCTCGGCCAAGAATACAAAGAGCTGTGACGCTCATCCATCATTATGGCAGGAAAATCTACATCCTCAAATTCCTCCTCTTCTTCCTTCATTACATAATGAAAATCTACATTCTCAAATTCCTTCTCTTCTTCCTTCACTATATCAGGAAAATCTACCTCCCATTCCTCCTTCTTTACTACATTAACTCCATCATCGGGTATTTTGCAATTGTCGTCATCCTCCTCGTCTTCTGGTGGTGGTGATGGTGGGGATATATGTGTTTTTCTATGTTTAACCATGTCTTGCGGCCAAGAATATTTTTTATTACAAAACTCACATTCAAAAGTTTTCTTAGATCTGCTGTGACATAACTGGTGATCGCGAAGACACCTTTGACTACCTAAAATCTTGCCACATATATTACAGCAACATTTTTTGCTATGACAGAACAGGTGATGGCGGCGAAGGTTCCCTGTATTACTTAAATTCTTTTCACATATATTACAGCGACATTTTGTCTCCTGTATGTGTGTTTTTCTGTGTTCATTCAGGTTAGATTGCCAATAATATTTCTTATTACAAAACTCACATTTAAAAGTTTTCTCTCTTTTCTCATTATCATAATCACTATGGAGCAGCAACAGGTGTTTACGGAGATATTCTTTACTACTTAAATTCTTGTCACATATGTTACAGTGAAATTTTTCTGGTTGTAGGGGGCATATGTGTGTTTTTCTATGTCGAACCAGGTTTCCCTGCAAAACATATTTTTTATTACAAAACTCACATTCAAAAGTTTTCTTTGATCTAAGATGCAACTGATGATGGCGACTAAGGTTCCTTGTATTACTTAAATTCTTTCCACATATATTACAGCGACATTTTGTCTCCTGTATGTGTGTTTTTCTGTGTTCATTCAGGTTAGTTTGCCAATAATATTTCTTATTACAAAACTCACATTGAAAAGTTTTCTCTCTTTTCTCATTATCATCATCACTATGGAGCAGCAACAGGTGTTTACGAAGATATTCCTTACTACTTAAATTCTTGTCACATACGTTACAGCGAAATTTTCCTTCTTCAGTGTGTGTTTTTTTTTGTTCATCCATCATTATGAAGCAGCAACAACAGGTGTCCTACTTAAATTCTTTCCCCCCTTCTTCTGTGTGTATATTCAGGACAGGTGTATATTAAATCCAGTTTCTCCATTAAGTTCTACTTTGCCACACTTGTCATATAACTTTACAATTCGTCTGTAGCCAGTCTACTAGTCAACAAACAATTTGCTCCTCTCTATATATACACAGATTTCGAGCTATGACGCAACTGGAGGTGGGGAAGGTTGCTGTTACTTATAACTATTTAACTACTTTTCTCCCGCCCGCCACATGAAAACTTTACCTACGGGGGTTTCAAGTTTTTCTTTACTAGTGCGTGTCTGTGTGTGTTTTTTTGTGTTCATCCATAATTATTAAGGCAAGTTTCTCCATTAAGTTCTACTTTGCCACACTTGTCATATAACTTTACAATTCGTCTGTAGCCAGTCTACTAGTCAACAAACAATTTGATATAAACAGATTTCGAGCTATGACGCAACTGGAGGTGGGGAAGGTTGCTGTTACTTATAACTATTTAACTACTTTTCGCCATCACTATGGTAGGAAATCTAAAATAGTGTATTGGGTTTTGTATAGTATGGTAACATTTTTATTGTTGTTGGTTATACATTAGTTGATACTGTTACACAGTACTTTTATACATACAAGTATAGATTACATTCCTCCTTCATCTCTTCTCTCATTCTCCCTCTTCTTCCTTCACTATACCAGGAAAATCTACATCCTCAAATTCTTCCTCTTCTTCCTTCACTACAGCAGGAAAATCTACATTCTCAAATTCCTTCTCTTCTTCCTTCACTATATCATAAAAATCTACATCCTCCCATTCCTCCTTTACTACATCAACTCCATCATCAGGTATTTTGCACTTGTAGTTATCCTCCTCGTCCTCTGGTAGTGATGGTGGTGATGGTGGGGATATATGTGTTTTTCTATGTTTAACCAGGTCTTGCGACCAAGAATATTTTTTATTACAAAACTCACATTCAAAAGTTTTCTTTGATTTGCTATGACAACAGGTGATGGCGGCGAAGGTTCCTTGTATTACTTAAATTCTTTTCACATATATTACAGCGACATTTTGTCTCCTGTATGTGTGTTTTTCTGTGTTCATTCAGGTTAGATCGCCAATAATATTTCTTACTATAAAACTCACATTTAAAAGTTTTCTCTCTTTTCTCATCATCACTATGAGTGTTAAAAGTTTTCTCTCTTTTCTCATCATCACTATGCGTGTATCTATGACTAGTCAGGCTTCCCGGCCAAAAATACTTTTTATTACAAAACTCACATTCAAGAGAGAAAAGGTGATGGCGAAGGCTTTGTTTACTACTTAAATTCTTTCCACATATATTACAGCAAAATAAGGATATCTGCTGATGGCTGTGACACAACTGATGATGGCGACTAAGGTTCCTTGTATTACTTAAATTCTTTCCACATATATTACAGCGACATTTTTGCTCCGACTTTCTGTGTGTTTTTCTGTGTTCATTCAGGTTAGATTGCCAATAATATTTATTATTACAAAACTCACATTTAAAAGTTTTCTCTCTTTTCTCATTATCATAATCACTATGGAGCAGCAACAGGTGTTTACGAAGATATTCTTTACTACTTAAATTCTTGTCACATACGTTACAGCGAAATTTTCCTTCTTCTGTGTGTGTTTTTTTGTGTTCATCCATAATTATGAAGAAGAAACAACAGGTGTCCTACTTAAATTCTTTCCCCTTCTTCTGTGTGTGTATATTCAGGACAGGTGTATATTAAGGTCAGTCAGTTTCTCCATTAAGTGTTCTACTTTGCCACACTTGTCATATAACTTTACAATTCGTCTGTAGCCAGTCTACTAGTCAACAAACAATTTGCTCCTCTCTATATAAACAGATTTCGAGCTATGACGCAACTGGAGGTGGGGAAGGTTGCTGTTACTTATAACTATTTAACTACTTTTCGCCCGCCCGCCACATGAAAACTTTACCTACGGGGGTTTCAAGTTTTTCTTTACTAGTGCGTGTGGGTGGTATTTTTGTTTTATTATTAAAAGTTAGTATATGAGTACATTTTTATTGTTGTTATTACCAATACTTTTATACATTTCTGTTATGAAAATGAAATAAATAAAAAATACAAATATCCTTCACCTCTTCCCCCATTCCCCCTCTTCTTCCTTCACTACATCAAGAAAATCTACATCCTCAAATTCTTCCTCTTCTTCCTTCACTACAGCAGGAAAATCTACATCCTCATATTCCTCCTCCTTTACTACATTAACTCCATAATCAAGTATTTTACAATGTGGTGGTGGTGGTGGTGGTGGTGGTGTTGGGGATATGTGTATTTTTCTATGAACCAGGTTTCCCAGCCAAGAATATTTTTTATTATAAAACTTACATTCCAAAGAGCTGTGACTCTCATCCATCACTGCAGGAAAATCTACATCCTCAAATTCCTCCTCTTCTTCCTTCACTACATCATGAAAATCTACATTCTCAAATTCCTTCTCTTCTTCCTTCACTATATCAGGAAAATCTACATCCTTCCATTCCTCCTTTACTACATCAACTCCATCATCAGGTAATTTCCAATTGTCGTTATCCTCCTCGTCCTCTGGTAGTGATGGTGGGGATATATGTGTTTTTAAAAAATCTACATCCTCCCATTCCTCCTTTACTACATCAACTCCATCATCAGGTATTTTGCACTTGTCGTTATCCTCCTCGTCCTCTGGTGGTGATGGTGGGGATATATGTGTTGTCTCCTGTATGTGTGTTTTTCTGTGTTCATTCAGGTTAGATTGCCAATAATATTTCTTACTACAAAACTCACATTTGAAAGTTTTCTCTCTTTTCTCATCATCACTATGCGTGTATCTATGACTAGTCAGGCTTCCTGGCCAAAAATACTTTTTATTACAAAACTCACATTCAAAAGTTTTCTCTCTTTTATCACTATGGCTAAACTGGTGATGGCGAAGGCTTTGTTTACTATTTAAATTCTTTCCACATATATTACAGCAAAATGAGGATATCTGCTGATGTTTATAACTGTGTCTATTCAGGTCAGTTTGCTTATAATATTTCTTATTACAAAACTCACATTCAAAAGTTTCCTTTGATTTGCATTTACAAGTTTTCTCTCTTTTCTCATGCGTGTATCTATGGGTAGTCAGGCTTCCCGGCCAAAAATATTTTTTATTACAAAACTCACATTCAAAAGTTTTCTCTCTTTTATCACTATGGCTAAACTGGTGATGGCGAAGGCTTTGTTTACTACTTAAATTCTTTCCACATATATTACAGCGAAATGGGGATATCTGCTGATGTTTATAACTGTGTCTATTCAGGTCAGTTTGCCTATAATATTTCTTATTACAAAACTCACATTTAAAGGTTTTCAAGTTTTCATCACTATGGAGTAGCAACAGGTGTTGACTAAAGTTGTGTGTACTACTTAAAATCTTGTCACATACGTTACAACGAAATTTTTCTTCCTTGTGTGTTTTTCTCAGGGCGGTCATAATATAATCCTCGTCGTGGCAGTAACTGGTGAATACCAGGAAGGCATGCAATACCTAATTCTTACATGCAATCTGTAGAAAAATAAAAAAATACTATTATTAGTCTAATACTCTTATATAGTATTATTATAATAATATAAAAATATAAAATCTTTTTCTACATAATACAAAGTAATAAGAATTACGATTTATTTAAAAAAGCATTTTAGGTATTACCAAACACTGCCTAAAAAATAAAGGATATTTGTTATTAAAAGTTGGTATGGGGTACATTTTTTATTATTTTTTGCTTTTGGTACATAGTTTAAAAGATACATTGTAATAATAAAAAAATTCAACAGTATAGATTCCTCATTAGATTGTATAGCAATTTATATGTGTTTTTGGGTGTTTAACCAGGTTACTCGGCCAATAATATTTTTTACTACAAAACTCACATATAAACATTTTCTCTTTTTTATCGCTATGGATCAACTGGTAATTAAGAAGGCTTTGTCTACTTAAAATCTTACCACATAAGTTACAGCGTAACTTTTCTTCCTGTATGTGTGTTTTTCTGTGTTTAACTAGACTATTTGGCCAATAATATTTTTTAATACAGAACTCACATTTAAAAATTTTCTCTCTTTTATCACTATGGATCAACTGGTGATTACGAAGGTTGTGTATACTACTTAAAATCTTGCCACATAAGTTACAACGTAACTTTGCTTCCTGTGTATGTTTTTTTCTGTGTTTAACCAGACTTTTATCACTATGGATCAACTGGTGATTACGAAGGTTGTGTATACTACTTAAAATCTTACCGCATACGTTACAGAGAAACTTCTTTAAAAACTCACATTTAAAAGTTTTCTCGTTCTCGCTATTAAACAACAGGTGTTCGTTCTCGTTACTTGGTTGTGGAAATGTGTTGTATTGTTTCTTGCTGCTTGGTTGTGGGGATGTGTAGTAATGGTGTTTATTTATGTTACAAAACTTACATTCTATTTTCTTTAAGCTTTGACGCAACTGGTGATGGCTAAGGCTACTTTTACTACAACGAAATTCTGCCTTTTTTCTTTGATTCAGGTCTTGCAATTCTGCCTTTTTTCTTTGATTGTTCTTCAGGGTTTGTAGTCCATGTCCATGTTGAAACTGGCTTCTTTTGTCGTTGTCGAGATCGAGATAAATCTTCTGTAATACCCTCAATCTTGTCAATTTGTCCATAATCAGCAGCAGTGGAAAAAGAAAGCAGGTAGTTTTTTAACCAGCTAAGGGTACCGTAGGTCCAACAAAGAAGCCAGGCCCAGGCTACTTATATACCCTCATAATAAATAAATTCAACTAGATCATGGAGGCATGGAGGGAGTTTTCTTGGAGGTTTGATTTTTACCTCCTCTGTGCTGTAACTGATGTTCACAAAGGCTGCGTGTACTACTAAAATTCAGGTAACATGTTACAGAGATACTTGTGGTGAACTAAATTTTTCTCACTTAGTTGGATAGGCGGGCGATGAGAGCTCAAGACTATTACTGGTTGTTGAATGGAGAAAGAACACTTATATAGGCAGAAGGCAGCAGGTAACTCCTCCTCCCTCCTCCTTAGCTGATAACCTTATTACATTTTGTATTTTTTCTTTAAATTGGACAGCCGGAGTATTGTATTTTTATATTAAAAGTTAGTATTAGTTAAATTTTTATTGTTGTTGGTTGTACATGAGTTTATACTGTTACACAGTACTTTTATACATATACATTACATTCCTCCTTCACCTCTTCTCTCATTCCCCCTCTTCTTCCTTCACTACACCAGGAAAATCTACATTATCAAATTCCTCCTCTTCTTCCTTCACTACATCAGGGAAATCTACATCCTCCCATTCCTCCTTTACTACATCAACTCCAACATCAGGTATTTTGCAATTGTCGTCATCCTCCTCGTTCTCTGGGGATATGTGTGTTTTTCTATGTCGAACCAGGCTTTCCAGCCAAGAATATTTTTTATCACAAAACTCACATTCAAAAGTTTTCTTAAATCTTCTGTGACGACATAACTCGTAATCCTCTTTGTTCTCTGGGGATATGTGTGTTTTTCTATGTCGAACCAGGCCGGAAAGCCAAGAATATTTTTTATTACAAAACTCACATTCAAGAATTTTCTTAGATCTGCTGTGACACAACTGATGGCGACAAAGGTTCTTTATACTACCTAAAATCTTTCCACATACGTTACAGGGAAACTTTACCTTTACCTCCTGAGTGTGTATTTCTCTGTGTTTATTCAGGGCAATCAGTCCATAGTATTTCTTCTCGCAAAACTCGCATTTAAAAGTTTTCTCGCCTTCATTGCTATGGATCAACAGGTGTTGGCGACGAAGGTATGTTGTACTACTGAAAATCTTGTCACAAACGTTACAGCGAAACTTTTCCTCCTGTGTGTGTATTTTTCTGTGTTTATTCAGGGCAGTCGGTCCATAGTATTTCTTATTACAAAACTCACATTTAAAAGTTTTCTCTCTTTTCTCATCACTATGAAGCAGCAACAGGTGTTCACGAAGGGTCTTTATACTACTTAAAATCTTGTCACATACATTACAGCGAAAGTTTTCTTCCTGTATGTGTGTTTTTCTCAAGGCTGTCGTCATAATATATAATCCTCGTAGTTGCAGTTATTGGTGACTAGAAGGTTATTTCCTGCTAGTCTATTTCTTTCATCCTATCTGTAAAAAAAAAGATTATTATAGTAATCTTATTAAAATTTTTGTTTTGGCAAACCGGACCACTAGTCCAATTTACTCACAACAATTTCTTTGAGCTATGACTCAACTGGTGTTATTAAAATGGAGTACATTTTTATTGTACATAGTTTAAACTGATACCAGTACTTTTTATAATAGTAATAGATTCCATTCCTCCTTCACATCAGAAAACCCTTGATACCCTCTAGGCAATTTACATCCTCCCATTCCTCCTTTACCACATCAACTCCAGCATCAGACATCTTGCAATTGTTTTGAGTTATGACTCAACTGGTGTTATTAAAAGTTAATATATGGAGTACATTTTTATTGTACATAGTTTAAACTGATACCAGTACTTTTTATAATAGTAATAGATTCCATTCCTCCTTCACATCAGAAAACCCTTGATACCCTCTAGGCGATTTACTTCCAGAGTACATCATGGAACTCCAGTCCCCTTCTCTTCCTTCATCCACTACATCAGGAAAATATACATCCTCCCATTCCTCCTTTACCACATCAACTCCAGAATCAGGAATCTTGCAATTGTCGTCATCCTCCTCGTCCTCTGGTGGTGGTGGTGGTAGTGGTGGTGGTGGATACCCTCTAGGTAATTTACTTCCAGAGTAGATCATAGAACTCTTCTCCCATTCCCCTTCTCTTCCTTCATCCATAATGGAACTCTTCTCACATTCCCCTTCTGTTCCTTCATCCACTACATCAGGAAAATCTACATCCTCCCATTCCTCCTTTACCACATCAACTCCAGCATCAGGCATCTTGCAATTGTCGTCATCTTCCTCGTCCTCTGGTGGTGGTGGTGGTGGTGGTGGGGATTCTTGCATATGTGTTTTTCTGTGGCTAGCCAGGCTTCCCGGCCAAAAAAATCTTTTATTACAAAACTCACATTCAAAAGTTTTCTTTTTAAAAGTTTTCAAGTTTTCATCACTATGGAGTAGCAACAGGTGTTCACGAAGATATGTTTTAGAAAATTTCTTGTCACAAAATTCAAATTCTACAGTTTTCTTTAGGTTGTGATTCAACAGGTGATTTCGAAGGTATCTTGAACTACTTAAATTCTTTCCACATATATTACAACAAAATAGGTTTGGGGTTATCTGCTTGTGTTTATAACTGTGTCTATTCAGGTCAGTTTGTCTATAATATTTCTTATTACAAAACTCACATTTAAAAGTTTTCTCTCTTTTCTCATCACTATGGAGCAGCAACAGATGTTCACGAAGATATGTTTTAGTACTTAAATTTTTGTCACATACGTTACAGCGAAATTTTCCTTCTGTGTGTGTTTTTTTGTGTTTAAACTGGTGTTTGCGAAGGTATTGTGTACTACTAAAAATCTTGTCACATACGTTACAGCGAAATTTTTCTTCTTGTATGTGTGTTTTTCTGTGGTTATTCAGGGCAATCGGTCCGGAGTATTTCTTCTCACAAAACTCACATTTCAAAGTTCTCTCTCTATGGATAAACAGGTGTTCACTAAGGCTCTGTGTACTACTTAAAATCTTGTCACATACGTTACAGCGAAATTTTTCTTCTTGTGTATGTGTTTTTCTCAGGGCTGTCATAATATAATCCTCGTTGTGGCAGTTACTGGTGAATACCAGGAAGGCATGAACTACCTAATTCTTGCCTGCTAGTCTATTTCTTTCATCCCCCACAATCTGTAAAAAAATAAAAAAAATACTATTAATTATAATACTCTTATACAGATATAATTGTTTTTTTTTGCATTCCCCAAAAATAAAGGATCTTTTGTTATTAAAAGTTGGTATAGGGTACATTTTTTATTGTTTTTTTTTTTTTTACACATAGTTTAAACATTGTAATAAATACAGAACTCACATTTAAAAATTTTCTCTCTTTAGTGATTACGAAGGTTGTGTATACTACTTAAAATCTTGCCGCATACGTTACAGAGAAACTTCTTAAAAACTCACATTTAACAGTTTTCTCGCTATTAAATAACAGGTGTTCGTTCTCGTTGCTTTGTTGTGGAAATGTGTCGTGTTTTCTTGCTGCTTGATTGTGGGGATGTAATAGTGTTAGGTGCGTATACTACTAAAATTCAGGTCGGTCACATATGTTACAGAGATGCTTGTGGTGCGTTTTAATATAAAGCTGCAGACTGTCTTCGTTAATAAACGCGTTCACAGTACTTACAAGAAGAATAACGCATACAAAGTGTTGGTCCGCATACAAAGTGTTGGTCTTATTTCCTTCTCCTCCGCCATCTATAAAAAAAAAAAAAAACATACTACATTATCTTCAATTTTAAAAATAATAATTTTAATACATTTTGTGTTACGGAAGATAATATTTACTTATTCTGGATTGGTGTCTTTTCCTATTCCTCCTTGGATTTATTTAATTGGAACGGGAGCACTATAGGTTGTAGAATTTCATCTTCCTCCTCCTCTTCCTTCGTTGGCTTCGTTTGTGGTTTATCCTCAGGTAATTCTACTCTATCATCAAGTAGCTCCCTCGTCACCTCCTCCTCCTCCTCCTCCTCCTTGTTGGTATTCTTCTTCTTGTAATCCTCGTTTTGTAGTGGAAGTGGGATGTGTGTTATTCTGTGTTCAATCAGGCTACTAGGTAAATAAAATTTCTTGTAACAAGACTCACATGTAAACATTTTAAAGATTTCTTTGAGCTTGATAAAATTTTTCCGCCGCCACATTTTTTCTATACTTAAAAAAACTGTTATTCAAATCTTAGTGAACCTTTGTGTCACTTGCTGTTGAATGGAGAGAAAACACTTATATAGGCAACAGGTAACTCCTCTCTCCTCCTTAACTGTGTAGAAAGAATTATATTTTATAATACTTATAGGATTTTAAGTGACTATTAAAATGATATTTGAAGATTTTTTTTCTGATAACCTTATTACATATGATACATATTTTGTATTTACGTTTAGTTTTGTGTTTGTATTTACGTTTGGTTTCGTCAGCAATCAAAGCCATTTTCTTAAAAATGCACCAGCCGGTTATACATGTTAACACTCACTACGATGAACATACATACAAACTGATTCAAATCTTACACTTTAAAATGCTGTCCTGAACCTATCAGGGTTTTGGGTCTGTCCGTCCATAATATTTCTTATTACAAAACTCACATTTTTAAATTTTCATTGGCGGGCGCAACTGATGTTCACGAAGAATTCTTGACCTAAATTTTTCTCACTTAGTTGGATAGGCGGGCGATGAAAGCTCAAGACTATTACTGGCTGTTGAATGGAGAATACTTATATAGGCAGCAGGTAACTCCTCCCTCCTCCTTAGCTGTGCGGCAAGCATTATATTTTATACTTATAGGATTTTAAATGACTATTAAAATGGTATTTGAAGATTTTTTTTTGATAACCTTATTACATATGATACAGAGTTTGTATTTACATTTAGTTTCGTGTTTGTATTTACATTTGGTTTCGTGAGCAATCAAAGCCATTTTCTTAAAAATTACACTCACTCACTGTCTTAACGTGCCCGCCCTCCCACCTGATAGAAAAAACTATCCTTCCTTCTTTTATTTATCTCCGGGTATTACGTCTTCGGTCGGTTGTACAAGTATTATTAAAACAAAATCTTATCTTTCATTTTTATACCCAAAAATGTGAATATACCTCAGTAAATAATAGGACACAGCTATTATGTACTCTTGGTACATAAAATATAAAAAAGTACATAAAACTGGATAAAGGTACATAAAAATGTATTGTTACAAAATTAACTTGCTATTTTAGATATTATGGGTGAGGATAAGATCCTCGAAAAATACAAATACTATTATTTTTTTTAACAATAATATTTTGTACAATATAAAGTTTTGTTTTAATAATAATATACTACTGTTTTAGCTTCTCTATCTCCTCCTTTTTTCTCATATTCCTCCTCATCATCTTCCTCCTCCTCTTCCTCCTCATTCTTTATTTGTATTTTCTCCTTTACACTTTTATCCTCCTCCTCCACTTTGTTTATCAGAAGGGAAGACTGGAGATTTTGTGTAGAAGGAAAATTAGTACTAGTTTTCCGACGAAGATGTTGCTTTTTAATGAGACGACGACGACGACTTTCCTCTTGCATTTTCTTAGTGGAACAAAGCTCCATTAAACATTGGTATATATACTTATCCTCAAATAAGAAATTTCTTTTTGGGAAGTTTTATTTGACTTAAAGAATATAATGCTGCATGATTTCTTAAATTAATAATTTTCATAAAATTGGATATATATTGTAAATGAACAGAATTATACAAAACTACAGGAGAATAATGGGCACTAATCAACCTTTTTATTTCATATTGCGTCATTAATCGAGAACCATATCCACAAATATTAAGAGAGTTATTTATTTTAAAAAAAACCTCAACAGTGGCCTCTTTTTGCGGGTTATATATAATATAACTATTATATTTTAAAGGATTTTTTCTAAAAATCCAGCCCATTGGGAAAACTACAGTTTGAAATATAATTCCTTCTTCATTAATGCCCCAATCCCTCTCATTTTTATATATACGAAAACCATTCTCCTCGAGAAATTTAAAAACTTTTATATTGTCTATAACAAAAGTTTTTTGTTTTATTAAGAGATTAATATATTTCTTATTTCTTTGCCTTTTTAATATATCTCTTATAGCTCGTTCGATACCGGAGGAAGATCTTATATTTTCTAAACAGATTGAACATTCTTTCCATGATGAAAGTTCATGAGGATGTATTGAATAAAGAGAAGAAAATTCAATAGAAGAAAATTCAAGTTCTCTTTCTAACATAACATCTACTATTCCTTTGTAAATAATTAGTGGTATATTTTGTAAACTGGTAATATTTTTGTAAGTGCTGTTTTTGTTTGAGATAATTGCGGATTTACAAAGTGTTTCTAAGCTAGGTAATAAACTCGTTGTATAAATTTCTTTTTCCTTATTTATAGAATATTCAAGAGGGCTAGAGATTATGAATGATTTTCCATAAAGACAATTTTCTCTGAACGGATGATAATCAAATACTAATCTCCCTAAATGAATACTTATTTTAGGTGTATATAATGGATCACAAATTATATAATTACTACAATTAAGAGAATTTTCAATGACACTCCATTTTGGCGGAAAAATGAGTTTATAATATGCTATATTAAATATATCTTTAAAGAAAAATTCAACCCCGAATCCATTTGAGTAAAGGTAATCTTTTACCTTTTCATTATTTATAGGAAATAATCTGTTCCTGACCCTTTTTAATGTATTTCTTTTTTCATATTTTTGAAAAATTATTTGAGTCTCATGATTCATCCAATCCTCAAATACTTGTTTTAAATGTAAATAATCATGCCCTGCGGGTTTTAACAATCTAGTTTCTTTAAAGATAAAATTGAAAATATTTTCTCTTTCTGACATTATAAATTTAGGAGGGTGATACATAAATAGCTTAATTTTTTTCTAAACTATATAATATATATAAAAAAAAAAATTAAAAGAATTTAATGTTCTACCAGCGTTTCTTTTTTCCCATTGTACACATTTTTCGATCATGGCATGTTTGTTAAAAAAGATGGATTCGTCCCAACCGTTTATAATCAACATAGAAGGAAACATTGGAAGTGGAAAATCAACTTTAATTTCCTATTTAAAGGAAAAACTTTCTCCAACATATTTTGAATTTGTTTGTGAACCTCTTGGAGTTTGGGGAAATCTTTTAAATTTAATGTATGAAGATCCTAAAAAGTGGGCTTCTATTTTTCAATTTATGATTTTAATTTCATTTATGCCAACATATTTTAATATGTATATGAAAAATATTAACAAGAACAAACGTATTATTATAATGGAAAGATCAGTACATAGTGGATTGTGTTTTGTCGACTCATTAAATCGAGAAGAAAAAATATCTGATACAGAAAAGACAATTTACGAACGTGCCTATGAACAACTAAAACCATATTGCCATTCCAACTTAAATATTTATTTGAAATGTCAACCCCAAATTTGTTTTCAACGAATAGTAAAAAGACAAAGAAAGGGCGAACAAAATATATCATTATTATATTTAAATAATTTACACGAATGTCATGAAAATTGGTTATCTTCAAATTCTACTACAGTTGAAATACTAAATCATAATGATAATGTAGATATTGTGGGGATGAAATTGGTTAATATTTTAAAAAAACATCAAGAATATCCAAACATAAATAATATTTTAGCTGATACCAGAAAAATATTTTGTAAATAAAATGTGTAAAACCTTAGAGTTTCAAAGTATCTATAATTTCAGAGTTCTTATTTAAGAATTCTATAATATTTTCTTGTTTCTGGAGATCTTTAAATAGCATTGATAGAGATAAACGTTGTTGTTGATTATCGGCAATATTCTCTTTATTATAAGCTCTAATTATCTGCAGTAACATATTATACCATTTTCTTCTTGTGGGTATATCGGTGGTTGGTGTATTATTGACAGTGACAGTTGTATAAATTTCAGAATAATTTTTTGTATTATTGGAAGTAATATCTTTTACTTGTAGTAAATTACTACACATATTTATAACTGTTACTATACCATAAAATGCGGGATAAATAAGCATATTTTCTCTTGACAGCCTTTTACGTTTATTAGTTTGTTGTCTCTTTATTTTTCTATTAAAAGGTATAACGAAATATTTATTAGAGTAATAAGTCTTTATTTTCTCACTCCCCTTGGTATAGTTAAATGGGTCAGATAAATTATCCTCTACATAAGAACTAGTCGGCATTACATTAATAATTTTTGGTAGAGATGGAGATTGTGATAACGGTGATGATGGTGGTGGTGGTAGTAGTGGTAGTATAGTGCTTCTTGTTTTCATTATTTTATCAGGTATAATTAATGTTGGTGGAAATTGCGAAAAGTCGTCTCTTTTTTGTTTTTTTTGTCTCCTTAAAGGAGTTGGGGGAGGAAGAATAAATGCTTTTTCTGAAGGAATATATAATCCCCCAAAATCAATGAACTTTACCTTCAATGGCGTTGAAGATAAGTTAATGAATACATTATACGGATGTATATCGTAATATGTACCACCCAAACAATCTCGAGCAATTTGTAATTGAATACGAATTAATTCTCTAGCGACTTGATTTAAGAACTGCTTACGTTTATACATAAGAGAATAGGTTTTCACTGCCTTTTTTAAAATGACCCAATCAGGAGGGTGTAAATACTCCATATCTATAAAACTTAAATGTGTGTCATTAGTGAATTTTGTTTTAAACTTTATTTCATTAACACTCAAAGGAACATATGGCGAACTTTTTTCGCTTATTATTTCACCGCTGGGATTATGTAATACTTTGGATATGCTATGATTTTTAATTGCGCGATACAGTTGAACGAATATTTCTTTACATAAAGTAGATGATAGTCGACTAACATTATATAATTCACGTAACTGATCTTTTTCATCGTAGAAATATTTTCTTGCAACTAAATGAGTTCCCCGAAATTGTTTAGTTAGTTCTGAGTTTTTCTTTAAAAATTCAGTTGTCCAGGGATAATAACGCCGGAATTTTTTCCATTTTCTTGGAAGATGCGGATCTAAAATTTCTTTCATAGGAACTGCTACAATCTTTACTTTACCATAGGAACCGGAACCTAAATGTTTAATTTCATTTCCTAAGGAAAAAGAACATTTTTTTCCTTTCTGTTTTTTTATTCGTTCACGAATTAGAGTAGAGTCCGAGGAATCCTTTTTTGCAACAAAACTTATTTCTGGAAGGGAAAATGGTAATGTGTTATTCAGCATATTTGTGGTAGTAGTAGTATTGATATTTTTAGTGCTTATGAGAGTAGTATTCTTAACCATTATATAGTTTATATATTTTTTTTATTTTTTTATTTTTTTTTATAAATTAAAAAGTAATGTATAATTGTTTGCTCCCTCCTTCGTAGTATTATAAAACCTAACCACCAACCCAGTTCCGGTGTGGGTCACACAGTGGCTTTAGTATAAATATGGTCCCATCCCACCACCACTTTACACATAAAAGCCCTGCTCCGTTGTAGTGTGGTGTAATATTGTAGGTATATAATAATATAAGTTTTATTTGTAAATTTTGCTTAAATGTATTATTAAAGTTTGTTTACAGTATAATATAACTTTTCAGGTAACATGGAGAATCAATTAAAGGAAAAGGATGCCATTCCTCTTCAACTGTCCCCTACAGAAATAGCAGCTGACTCTGTTACTACTGTTGAACAGAGCTCTGACACTGGTGGTGATGTTACGTACTCGGACACTGGTGCTACTGCTGCTGCTGAACAGAGCTCTGAGGGTGATTCAGGAACTGGTGATAAGAGCTCTGATACTGGTGGTGCTGTTGCTGCTGCTGAACAGAGCTTTGAGGGTGGTGCCGTTGCTGACTTAGGAACTGCTGAAAAGAATGCTGATATTGGTGGTGCTGTTGCTGACTCGGATATTGGTGTAAATTATTTCACCCTCCCCAACTCTGAATTTTATGACAAAATAATGGAGAAGAGAAAAAAAAGAAAGGTTCTTGCTGAAAATCTACCCCTATGTGGAAATTCTGCTTTTGAACAAATTACTAACGCTACTGGTGTATCTGTACCTGTTGATACAGATGACCGCATTAATGGGTGGCACAATTAGGCCCAATATTTTGAAGAAGCTTTGTTACGATATTTAAATTAATAGTTTTGATACAAGTAAATTTAGAATCTGATTAATTTTCACAACAGAACCAATTTTACCCATTACTGTTATAAAATTTCACATTTCTAACTCGGAACTGATAATGATACTGCAGATGATACTACTGCTGAATAGAGAGCAGGAATTGGACTGGCAGGAATTGGAACTGGTTCTAATAATACTGCTGCTGAATAGAGCTCTAATACTGGTGCTGTTGCTGACTCAGATATTGGTAGTGGATGACGCAATAATAATATTTTTATTGGGAGCTGCTGAAAATATAAAATGGACTTTATAGATTGTACTGACTCCAAATACCAAATGTTAGTATGTATGGAAAAAAACTACATTGCTTTTTTAATTTTATTTAACATATTGTAATATTAATTAAAAAATTGAAGAAAGCCTTTCTTATATTTTACCTACCATATAAAATTAAAAGATTAATAGTTTTTTATTGTATGAAAATAATTTGAGGCAATTACATACTCCTGAAGTATACATTCACAAGTTCTCACACTAATAAATTTTTTGTTTTTAGTATTAGATACAACAATACTAGCCATAACAGGAATTTTATTAATTTTTACAACAGAACCAACTTTATAAATCCTATTACCCATGTTATCAAATTTCTCAGTTGGATGTCCATAAATATATTCACCAAAACTGTTATAAGATAAAATGTTAAATTCTCTAAGTTTATGATAATTTAATCCTGGATAACGCAAATAGGTTAAACATAAATTTAAATATGTATCTTGAAGTAAAGGTGCATTAAATACTTC
>NW_024743202.1:2500-40487 GCF_018991925.1 Homarus americanus | reverse complement strand
TAGAAGTTACGTATTGCTGAACATACCGACGCCTTTGTTCCTTCTAGAGTCAATAGCCTGGGTGGACAGCTTTAGTTCTGAGCCACGTTGTATCTATGCATCGATGACCACAATAATAATAACACACAATTGCCTGTTTATTGGTCCACACTCAATGAATAAATCACAATCAATAACCTTGAATTCAATTATCTGTTTGTAAATGATCAGTTTCTGTCTTAGATTAGGTTACATTAGTTAGGTTAGTTAAGATTAAAGTTAGGATCATGTTAGTTAGGTTAGGTTAGTTAGGATCATGTTAGGTTAGGTTAGGTTAGGATCACGTTGGGTTAGGTTAAGTAAATAATGAAAACCTGAGAAATTAATGTATAAAATTCCTCCAAACCTGAGGTCTTCCTAAGAACCTTCTGTACAGGGTGTGTCGTGTCCTTTCTGTACAGGGTGTGTCATAGGTCCCTTCTGTACACAGGGTGTGTCATAGGGTCCCTTTCTGTACAGGGTGTGTGTCATAGGTCCCTTCTGGTACAGGGTGTCATAGGTCCCTTCTGTACAGGGTGTGTCATGAGGTCCCTTCTGTACAGGGTGTGTCACAGGTCCCTTCTGTACAGGGTGTGTGTCATAGGTTCCTTCTGTACAGGGTGTGTGTCATAGGTCCTTCTGTACAGGGTGTGTCATAGGTCCCTTCTGTACAGGGTGGTGTAACATAGGTCCCTTCTGTACAGTGTCATAGTCCCTTCTGTACAGGGTGTGTCACAGGTCCCTTCTGTGCAGGTGTGTGGGGTGTGTCATAGGTCCCTTCTGTACAGGTTGTGTCATAGGTCCCTTCTGTACAGGGAGTGTTCATGTCCCTTCTGTACAGGGGGGTGTGTCATAGGTCCTTCTGTACAGGGTGTGTCATAGGTCCCTTCTGTACAGGGTGTGTCATAGGTCCCTTCTCTGTACAGGGTGTGTCGGCAGGTCCCTTCTGTGCAGGGTGTGTCATAGGTCCCTTCTGTACAGGGTGTAAGGTGGTCCCTTCTGTACAGGGTGTGTCATAGGTCCCTTCTACAGGGTGTGTCATAGGTCCCTTCTGCACAGGTGTGTGTCATAGGTCCCTTCTGCACAGGGTGTGTCATAGGTCCCTTTCTGTACAGGGTGTGTCATAGGTCCTTCTGTACAGGGTGTCATAGGTCCCTTCTGTACAGGGTGTGTCATAGGTCCCTTCTGTACAGGGTGTCATAGGTCAGTCAGACGCTCTTGTTACAATAATGACAAATATTACCCCGACTCTAATTCCAACTAAACACTGACCTCAAACGATGCCAGTACAGTAGGTCAGTTTAGTTGGTCAGTTCCTTAACTACCTTAGACAACTAATTACAACACTAACTACCTGGAAACATCTCTAAACATGGATGATATAAGATAGTAATATAACTCAAATAAGTAATATATTAAGAACAAGTATTTTTTGCTAAATGTTAGTCTCAACACTACAGGAAGAGTTAGTAGTAAAAATTAAATGCATTCTAGAATATTATCCAACAGTCAAATATTCATCTTATGGCATCAGATATAATTTTTACAATAGGCATCCCGCTCATTTTTGGTTTGGGCTCCATTCCAGTCAAGCTGCTTGAAATGAACGCTTCGTGAATCGAGAACGGTTTATTTACTCGAGATAATGAGCTAACGGCGAAGAGTTTTCATGAAAAATCCCGGTTAATGTACCACAAGCAATATTTACAGTGGTGTCACTTATCGGTCTGGCCAATTCCCATTTATGGTCGATTTATTTACGCTTGGAACGAAACCTAAATGAAGGACGCTGATCTACTTTCCAGCTGTACAATAACACGCTAAAGAGAGGCATAAGAACACTAAGAATTAGGTTAAATTATAGTTGCAATTACCTGATGTTATTTGACTGTTGCCGTGGTGAGTCAATTAACTATGGAGAGAGAGACAGAGACAGAGAGAGAGAGAGAGGCAGAGAGAGAGAGAGGCAGAGAGAGAGAGAGAGAGAGGAGAGAGAGAGAGAGAGAGAGAGAGAGAGAGAGAGAGAGAGAGAGAGAGAGAGAGAGAGAGAGAGAGAGAGAGAGAGAGAGAGAGAGAGAGAGAGAGAGAGAGAGAGAGAGAGAGAGAGAGAGAGAGAGAGAGAGAGAGAGAGAGAGAGAGAGAGAGAGAGAGACAGACAGACAGAGACAGAGAGAGAGTCCTTGACTACAGCCAGAGCTTATAGCATGCAGCACACAGGAATGAAAGAAGCAGGCAGTGAGGCAGTGCTCAGGCCAACACACCCCATGCATAACTATGTAACAAGGAAGCCGCTTACGGACGATGCTGGTCTTCATCCATTTGTAAGGGGGAAAAAAACAAAAACAAAGCATATATTGCAGCCGGGATTGTCATCTATAATTCTAACAAACATATTAATCGTCAAAGAAATATGATGATGGATGGAGAGAGAGAGAGAGAGAGAGAGAGAGAGAGAGAGAGAGAGAGCTCAAAGTCAGGTGTCACTCTATAGTTACACGACTTTATTGACCCAAGACACTGTTACATTTCGCTGCTCAACGATTTTACCAAATCACCGCTACCATCCTATCGCAGTGTTTGAAGGCTGAGATGCTGTAATTGCCGCACTATAAACTATGTGAAGATGTTGCATAAACTTCAATACAAAGCTTAGACGTTTGTAAAATGCTAGAATCATATCTCCTAAAGGCACACACTGGACTGATCTACTCTGCCATAACAGATCTCACCAGAATCCAGATCAGAATTTATTTCAATATTGATTTTTTTTGGGGGTCACTGTTCATTTTACTCGGAAGCTGCTTGGTTCAAGCTTGTACTGTGATGTTCGCTTGTATCTGATGTTCAAGCTTGTACTATTTTGCTCAACCTTGTACTGTGATGTTCAAGATTGTAATGTGATGTTCAAGCTTGTACTTTATGCTCAAGCTTGTACTGTGATGTCTAAGCTTGTACTGTTATGCTCTGCTTGTACTGTGATGTTCAAGCTTGTACTGTTATGCTCAAGCTCATATACTAATCTAGCAAACACCCCTAAAGGTGATTGGGTCAGGTGGAGGCATCATGCAGAGGCTGGTTTCATGTCTAGCTTAGGGTATAGAGGTATGGACTAATAGCCCCAGTTCCCCTAAACCTGTATCCGTGAACTGACTCTGTGTTTATTAACTGTATCGGTGAACTGACTCTGTGTTTATTAACTGTATCGGTGAACTGACTCTGTGTTTATTTACTGTATCGGTGAACTGACTCTGTGTTTATTAACTGTATCGGTGAACTGACTCTGTTTATGTTTCGACAACGTTTAGTGAGCCGGGTCGTGTTTTTTCAACGATTGCACAGTTAACCCCTTAAACCCCCCTAGTCTGTTTCAAGGTACAGTACATAATTTTCACCTCTTAGGGTAATGCGGCAAGTTCTAGGGTACATCATCGACTTGGGGTACATTGTCAATTCTGGGGTACATTATCTAATTCTGGGGTACATTATCGAATTCTGCACGCATTCTAATTCTGGGGACGTTATCGACCCTGGGGGCCATTATCGACCCTGGGGCACGTTATCGACCCTGGGGTACGCATCGACCCTGGTACGTTATCGACCCTGGGGTACGCTATCGATCCTGGGCACGTTATCGACCCTGGGATACGCATCGACCCTGGGGTACGCATCGACCCTGGGGCACATTATCGGGTACACGGTATTTGTTGGCCTTACTATCTTAACTTAACCCCTACAGTACAATAACACATTTGAGTACGATAACTTAAACCCCTAGAGTACGATAACACTTTTGAGTACGATAAATTCTCTGCATACCATACCATCCACAAGGGAATATGTCATCGTACTCCAAAGGGCCGTTATCGTACTCAGAGGGTCTGGAATCTGTGGATCAGTTGATAGTACACTGGCCATCAACCAATATGACCAAGGATCCATCTCAAGCCAAGGTGATGGATGGAGGAGCATTATTCCGTGAGGATGAAGGGAGCATTATTCTGTGGGGAGGGGGGAGAGTATTACTCCAGATACCCCTCTTAGTTACGTTCAGTACCCCAGCCTTACGTCCAAACATTTGCACCCCCCAGTCGGACCTCTAGTACCGAGTCAGAAGGTATTTAATACTGTGCAGCCGATAAACTGACTAGGAGCATCGGATTTCACCTACGGGCATATAAATAAAGTGTGTCGTCGATGTTACGATAAACGCATTGCAACGCCCTGTATAATCAAAAGGACATCGTGGGATCACAACTATGGGGGTATAGAGGAAGTTAGTCGTTGATCATAAACAAACGAAAACAGCATCGAGGAATAAAGCCCATGCATCAATATCACCACATCGCAAACAGCTCTCGTCCCGGTATGTTATATGTAAACAGCTCGGTCCTCGGTATGTTAATGTAAACAACTCGATTATGTTAGGTTGTTAGGGGAACTGGTGCCGTGGGTGATCAAACCATTACCATTTCTCTTACCAACTCTTGAAACAGTTCACCTGCCCTTCTTACAAATGTCTTCCTTAGTTCATCGCACTTGAAGGAGTGATAAAAGTATTAAGGCCAGTTATTATCTCCACTATGGGGGCCAAGGTGTGTGTAAGATCATTAACGGTCTTTTGTAGCCGGGATAACTCCCAGTGCTCACCTGAAGATTAACCCCAAGTGCTCACCTGAAGATTAACCCCCAAGTGCTCACCTGAAGATTAACCCCAAGTGCTCACCTGAAGATTAACCCCAAGTGCTCACCTGAAGATAACCCCAAGTGCTCACCTGAAGATTAACCCCAGTGCACCCAAGATAACCCCAAGTGCTCACCAGATTAACCCCAGTGCTCACCTGTGATCCAAGTGCTCACTGTAGATTAACCCCGTGCTCACTGATTAACCCCCAAGTGCTCACCTGAAGATTAACCCCAAGTGCTCACCTGAAGATTAACCCCCAAGTGCTCACCTGAAGATTAACCCTGCGCTCACCTGTAGATTAACCCCAAGTGCTCACCTGAAGATTAACCCCAGTTTAACGACTCTGAAACTATCTGGGGGGGCTTATGTTCGTGATCCATAATGACTAATAATTACAAATGACGCCTGCTCACTGTCTCAACTACGCCATTGCAAGGAGGCCACCTGGTCTTTTAGATTCTTGTCCAAAAGGGCCCCAACCTAACCTAATGAACAGGACCAGGGTGATTTAAGGTTAGGTTAGGTTAGGGCTGCACAAGTCAGATTTGTTTTGGCTAGGTCAGGTCAGGTCGTTAGGTCATGTCAGATTAGGTTATATTAAGCTTGAATAGACAGTTATAATGCATTTGGTTTGAGCAAGCCAGGTCAGGTCATGGTCATGTCGGGTCAGATTTGCTAGGTCGTCATGGACAAGTTAAGTCAGGTCAGATTGAGCTTGTTAAGACAAAGTTATAATAAATTTGGTTAAAGCAAGACAAGTCAGGTCAGGCAAAGTTAGGTTAGTTCAGACCAGGGATTAGCTTTAGGTCAGGCCAGATTAGTTAGGTCAGGTTAGGTTAGGTCACGCCAGGCCAGGTTAGTTAGCCTGGTTAGGTTAGTTCAGCCCAGGTCAGGTAAGTCAGTCAGGCTAGGTTGTAGACTCAGTTAGTTCAGCCCAAGTCAGGTCAGGTGTCAGGTCAGGTATGTCAGTCAGGGTCAGTATTTGAACAAGGATTCACTGACCCATATTTCATTATTTTAATCTAACACCAATCTATTAATTTACCTGCAACAAAGTTTGATGGCGTGTAAATACATGTATAAAAAAAATATATATATATATATTGAAACCTATTTTGGTGTTTTATATAGAGTTGTGAAACCTCCATCTAATGAACTACAGAAAAGCCATTACATCCAAGTTTCCATTAATGTGAAATCCTCATAACTTTCTGAAACACAATGTATATTCTGACCGCATTAATCGATTGACCCCAGACAAGAGACCAAAATAGAAAATGCTCATTAAACCACAGTTCTACACAACATAACAGCTTTCATTAAACCACAAGTTCTACACAACATAACAGCCTTCATTAAACCACAGTTCTACACAACATAACAGCCATCATTAAACCACAGTTCTACACAACATAACAGCCTTTCATTAAGCCACAGTTCTACACAACATAACAGCCTTCATTAAACCACAGTTCTACAACATAACAGCCTTCATTAAACCACAGTTCTACACAACATAACAGCCTTCATTAAACCACAGTTCTACACAACATAACAGCCATCATTAAACCACAGTTCTACACAACATAACAGCCTTCATTAAGCCACAGTTCTACACAACATAACAGCCTTCATTAAACCACACAGTTCTACACAACATAACAGCCTTCATTAAGCCACAGTTCCCATACAACATAACAGCCTTCATTAAACCACAGTTCTACACAACATAACAGCCTTCATTAAACCTCAGTTCTACACAACATAACAGCCTCATTAAACCACAGTTCTACACAACATAAACAGCCTTCATTAAACCACAGTTCTACACAACATAACAGCCTTCATTAAACCACAGTTCTACACAACATAACAGCCTTCATTAAACCACAGTTCTACACAACATAACAGCCTTCATTAAACCACAGTTCTACACAACATAACAGCCTTCATTAAACCACAGTTCTACACAACATAACAGCCTTCATTAAACCACAGTTCTACACAACATAACAGCCTTCATTAAAACCACAGTTCTACACAACATAACAGCCTTCATTAAACCACAGTTCAGTTCATAAGTTGTTTCTATTACTGGTCTATCAGAGGAATCCAATGGGAAGTGGACCACATGCCTCCTTCCCATCAGATAATCTAACATTTTTCTTAAATGCAATATTGTATTCAGGTGTTTTAGTATAGTACAAAATAATTACTATTGACCTCCAGAATATCTCCTAGTATCAAGTGCACATGGCTTCAAAATGGTGGGGTCACTGAGTTTGCCATGTTTCCCACCCACAAGTTCCTGGATCAATCACTGGTTCCTGATATAATGCAAATACAGCAGCTGCTTAAGAAATACACATATTATACCTCAAACATGACAAGATAACGAGGGCATATTGGATATACTGGACAAATATACCATGACATATTTGGACATCTCATGCTGAACAGTGGAGAAAATAAGAGCATCAATTCTCAAGTTATATCATATATAAAATAAGTATATAATAATTCTAAGGTAAATGGCATGAGATTTTTATTATTATTTTCTGCCAAGACTGTTTGTATGTCAGTGATGCTCACCTGAAGATTAACCCCAAGTGCTCACCTGAAGATTAACCCCCAAGTGCTCACCAGATTAACCCCAAGTGCTCACCTGAAGATTAACCCCAAGTGCTCACCTGTAGATTAACCCCAAGTGCTCACCTAGATTAACTCTCAAGTGCTCACCTGAAGATTAACCCCAAGTGCTCACCTGTAGATTAACCCCAAGTGCTCACCTGAAGATTAACCCCCAAGTGCTCACCTGTAGATTAACCCCAAGTGCTCACCTGTAGATTATCCCCAAGTGCTCACCTGTAGATTAACCCCAAGTGCTCACCTGAAGATTAACCCCCAAGTGCTCACCTGTAGATTAACACCCAAGTGCTCACCAGATTAACACCCAGTTCACCTGTAGATTAGCCCCCAAGTGCCACTGAAGATTAACCCCAAGTGCTCACCTGAAGATTAACCTCAAGTGCTCACCTGAAGATTAACCTCCAAGTGCTCACCTGTAGATTAACCCCAAGTGCTCATCTGTAGATTAACCCCCAAGTGCTCACCTGTAGATTAACCCCAAGTGCTCACCTAGATTAACCCCAAGTGCTCACCTGTAGATTAACCCCCAAGTGCTCACCTGAAGATTAACCCCCAAGTGCTCACCTGAAGATTAACTCCAAGTGCTCACCTGAAGATTAACCCCAGTGCTCACCTGTAGATTAACCCCCAAGTGCTCACCTGTAGATCAACCCCAAGTCTGGATTACCCCAAGTGCTCACCAGATAACCCCGTGCTCACCTGAAGATTAACCCCCAAGTGCTCACCTGAAGATTAACCCCGTGCTCACCTGAAGATTAACCCCAAGTGCTCACCTGTAGATTAACCTCAAGTGCTCACCTTGAAGATTAACCCCAAGTGCTCACCTGAGATTAACCCCAAGTGCTCACCTGAAGATTAACCCCAAGTGTTACCTGTAGATTAATCCCAAGTGCTCACCTGAAGATTAACCAAATGCCAATTAAATTTTCCTTCAACAATAATTTCTATAATAAAAAATAAATAAATCACCAATCCAATTTCTTAATAAACAAGAGAAAACAATCGACAAACACAAAGTACATGACCAATTTGTAAACATTCTGACGTTATCATTTTGTATTCATTCTCGACGACATAAAAACGTACTGGCACTCACCTCTTTCATTGGCATCTCGGGTTTGAGATCTCTTATCTTGTGCAGACCTCGGGCAACGTGATCTTAGCAGACCTGTGTAATGAAGTTTAGTTGTGTGTGGGTGGGGGTGTGTGTGGGTGTGTGTGTGGTGGGGTGTGTGTGGGGGTGTGTGTGTGTGGGGGTGTGTGTGGTGGGGGGTGTGTGTGGTGGGGGGTGTGTGTGGTGGGGGGTGTGTGTGTGGTGGGGGGTGTGTGTGGTGGGGGGGGTGTGTGTGTGGTGGGGGGTGTGTGTGGTGGGGGGGTGTGTGAGTGGGGTGTGTGAGTAGGTGTGTGTGGTGGGGGGGGGTGTAGTGGGGGGTGTGTGTGGTGGGGGTGTGTGGGGGTGTGGGGTGTGGGGGTGTGTGTGAGTGGGGGTGTGTGTGGTGGGGGGTGTGTGTGTGGTGGTGGGGTGTGTGTGGTGGTGGGGTGTGTGTGGTGGTGGGGTGTGTGTGGTGGGGGGTGTGTGTGGTGGGGGTGTGTGTGTGGTGGGGGGGGGTGTGTGTGGTGGGGGGGTGTGTGGTGGGGGGGTGTGTGTGGTGGGGGGTGTGTGTGGTGGTGTGTGTGTGGGGTGTGTGTGGGTGGGGGGTGTGTGTGGTGGGGGGGTGTGTGTGGTGGGGTGTGTGTGTGGGGGGTGTGTGTGGGGTGGGGGGTGTGTGGGGGGTGTGTGTGGTGGGGGGGGTGTGTGTGGTGGGGTGTGTGTGGTGGGGTGTGTGGTGGGGGGGGGTGTGTGGTGGGGGGGGTGTGTGGTGGGGTGTGGGGTGGGGGTGTGGTGGGGGGGTGTGTGGGGGTGTGTGGTGGGGGGGGGGTGTGTGTGGGGGTGTGTGGTGTGGGGTGTGTGGTGGGGGTGTGTGGTGGGGTGGTGTGTGTGGTGGGGTGGTGTGTGTGGTGGTGTGTGTGGGGGTGGTGTGTGGGGATGTGTGTGGTGGGGGGTGTGTGGTGGGGGTGTGTGTGGTGGGGGGTGTGTGTGTGTGGTGGGGGGGTGTGTGTGGTGGGGGGGGGTGTGTGTGGTGGGGGTGTGTGGTGGGGGTGTGTGTGGTGGGGGTGTGTGTGGTGGGGGTGTGTGTGGTGGGGTGTGTGTGGTGGGGGTGTGTGTGTGGTGGGGTGTGTGTGTGGGGGGGGTGTGTGTGGTGGGGGGGGTGTGTGGTGGGGTGTGTGTGTGGTGGGGTGGGGGTGTGGTGGGGGTGTGTGTGGTGGGGGGTGTGTGTGTGGTGGGGGGTGTGTGTGGTGGGGGGTGTGTGGTGGGGTGTGTGGGGGTGTGTGTGGTGGGGGTGTGTGTGGGGTGGGGTGTGGTGGGGGTGAGTGTGGTGGGGGTGTGTGTGTGGTGGTGTGTGTGGGGTGTGTGTGGTGGGGGTGTGTGTGGTGGGGTGGTGTGTGTGTGGTGGGGTGGGGTGTGTGTGTGGTGGGGTGGTGTGTGTGTGTGGGGTGTGGTGTGGTGGGGTGGTGTGTGTGTGGTGGGGTGGTGTGTGTGGTGGGGTGGTGTGTGTGGTGGGGGTGGTGTGTGTGTGGTGGGGGTGGTGTGTGTGGTGGGGTGGTGTGTGTGTGGGGTGGGGTGGTGTGTGTGGGGTGGTGTGTGTGGTGGGGTGGTGTGTGTGGTGGGTTGGTGTGTGTGGTGGGGTTGGTGTGTGTGGGTGGGGTGGTGTGTGTGTGGTGGGGTGGTGTGTGTGGTGGGGTGGTGGGGTTGGTGTGGTGTGTGTGTGGTGGTGTGTGTGTGGTGGTGTGTGTGTGTGTGGTAGGGGGATGGGGTAATTCTGGCCTTTAGGAGTCATTAGATTCATCTAACCTAACCCTCCTAACTAACCTTACCCTCTAACCTACCTAAGACTCACCTAGGGGACTTCCTCCACTCCGTTCTACCTCAAGGGCGAGACCCTCCTTCTCCAAGTTAGTCTCAAACACCTCACGCTGGTCCTCGTGCTCAAGTTAGTCTCAGCCTGGATCCTTCAGCACAAGGCCAGAAGTCGATACTAAATCCGCCTTCATTCATGTACAGCTCTCGGGTTCTTCTTGGGCTGGGGGGGGAATTAGGTAGACACACAAGCCAGTAAGAATAATAATAATAATAATAATAATAATAATAATAATAATAATAATAATAATAATAATTCAACAACAATAACAATAATACAGGTAATAATAACAACAATAACAATAATAATAACAATAATACTTAACAACGATAATAATAACAATAAGCGTTTTACTACATAAAATCAACATTGACATAAATATCAATATCACTCATCATAAACTAAATATTATAACAAACTTCAACATCTAAATAAACGGTTTATCCATCTACCTACGCAGATCCACGGCGTGTACTGGTTAGTCGGACCGCACCATTTTCATCAGATAATTCCAATACTCTAATGCAGTATTGTATCGTTAAAAAGTAATTAATATTGACCTCAGAATATCTCTAATATTAAGACCACATGGCTTTAAAATGGCCCCTAAAAAATGCCCATGATATTGTCAGAATTCCAAAAAATTTCTGAGACTTCCTGGCCCTTCTAGGTCTCACTGTGCTCTTCCTGCCTAATTTTTGGACCCCTGTTTTGATATTCCTGGATCTGCCCCTCATCTATCTTTGTCAGTCTGTCTGTCTCTCTTGATCTCATTCTGTCTGTATTGGGTAATCAGATAAATCTATGAGCCTAATGCCTGTACAGTGGTGACAAACTGCTCGTTTGTGGACCGACAAACATAAACTCGTACTGTACTCAATCAGCCCAACACAAAACTACACCTAACCTAGCCTAACCTAACTAACACGGCCAAAAGTACACCGAACTAGCCAGCATAACTTCTAACCTAACCAAAAAGTACCCCGAGCTGCCAACACAAGTAACCTAACCATCTAGCGTAACCTGGCGTAGCCTTACCTTATGTGTGTTCTTAGGAGGCTGGCCATTAACATCCTCAGCACTATCTCATTGTAGTGGCTATGAGTTCGCGTCCATATCTGAGTGTCCCTGGTCATGCAGCTCAGTGGTAGAGTAATACACCTGTTATACACAGAGTATTAATAACGTGATATAAACTGAGTACGTAACCTGTATTTAAGGGTTGAACAGAGAGGAGAGTCGTTATATCGAGGGTCTGTTGAAACCTCCATCTAATAGACTATATAGAGATGAAAGGTCCATTATATCGAGGGTCTGTTAGATGTGAAACCTCCATCTAATGAACTATATAGAGATGAAAGTCCATTATATCGAGGGTCTGTTAGATGTGAAACCTCCATCTAATGAATTATATAGAGATGAAAGTCCATTATATTGAGGTTTCACTATAGACCATAAAACCTAAACCAACTTTCATAAAACACTTAATTGGCAGTTACTGTTCGCCAGTACACCACCACATGCGTTAAACATGGATAAAATCTGCTTTGTGCTCGTTGGAAGAGTTACCATGGTTACCAATAACCATTAAATAACAAGCTCTAAAAATAAAAATAACAAATTAAAACATTTTCAAATATAAATCAGTTTAATTGGGTTGGATTGAATTGGGTTGGGTTGGGTCAGGTCAGGTTGGGTTGGGTCAGGTCAGATGTGGTCAGATAAATCTTCATACAGTCAGTCAAACAACAAGAATATCACTGAACTAGTTACAATAATATACAATAAACGTTTACCCTTAAATAATATAATAACACGACTATAGTCAAAATATAATCAAAGGAAAGGGGTCTAGCCAAAGACTAATTGATAAAAAAACTCGGTGTAGCTAAAAAAATAGTGCTTAATAAACACATCTAACCACAGAAAATGTGAATAGCCAAAAATAAAGAAATAATGAAAATCTCATCATACAGTAGGAATAGCCAAAAACATTACAGAAAACGGAACCAAAACATCTAACCACAGAAAATGGGAATAGCCCCAAAAACGAAAATATAACAAAACATCTAACCACAGAAAGCGAGAATAGCCCCAAAAAGCAAAATATCAGAACATCTTACGAGAAGGGATAGCCCCAAAAGACAAAAATAACCAAAACATCTATTCAGAAATGGGATGAAAAAGTTGAGGCAAAATAGCCAAACATCTAACCACAGAAAACAGGAATAGCCCCAAAGAAGCAGAAAATAACCAAAACATCTAACACAGAAACAGGATAGCCCCAAAAACGAAAATAGCAAAACATCTAATCAGAGGCAAGGAATTAAAGCAGCAAGAATATAACCAAAACATCTAACCCAGAAGCAGGGATAATCCAAAAAGAAAATAACCAAAACATCTAACCACAGAGAGCAGTGAATAGCCCCAAGGAAGAAATAACCAAAACACCACAAAAACGACTACAACACAAAAATCAAACCAAAGAAATTGGTTATCATCCGTCAAAAAAAAAACACATCTAATCATAAGAAACGTACCATGCAATTAAACGCCGGGGAGACTTATAAAACTTATGCCCTCACACTTTCAATGGGCGATGCGTGGATGCTAACTGACCTTGAGCTTCTGATTATGTCAGCGCCTCGTGCACAGAGGAAGGACACCCGTTGATCCGGGAGGAGCAGGTAAGATTATCTCAATAAGCGGACGGTAGAGAATGAGGGACGGGAGGAAAGAGAGGAAGATAAGGAAGAGGAGGAGTAAGAGGAGGAAGAGGCAAGATACAGCAATACAGTATAAGAACATAGGTATTACAGACTACAGTTAGTAGATGTATTTATACAAAATAATAAGAACAAAATGGAAATTATTTAGTCTCAATTATTTGTATTCAATAGAAAATACCAAACAAATGGAAAATTTATTAAATTTTCTCAATTATCCTCGCGTCACACTGCAATATAAGATTTTTTTATGATTATTCAATACTACACTCGTCAAATATTACCTTAAAGTATTAATAATGAACATAGTTAAACCTCCATCTAATGAACTATATAGAGATGAAAGTCCATTATATCGAGAGGTATCATAGAATACACAACCAGAAAAATCATTAGGCTACAAATGCCATACTGGATGTATGTATGTGTGTGTGTGTGTATATCAAAACTGAGATTACATATGAAAATAATTGTAATCTTGCCCTTTAATGCTCACCTGTAGATTAACCCCCAAGTGCTCACCTGTAGATTAACCCCCAAGTGCTCACCTGTAGATTAACCCCCAAGTGCTCACCTGTAGATTAACCCCCAAGTGCTCACCTGAAGATTAACCCCCTCACCTGAAGTGCTCACCTGAAGATTAACCCCCAAGTGCTCACCTGTAGATCAACCCCCAAGTGCTCACCTGTAGATTAACCACCAAGTGCTCACCTGTAGATTAACCCCCAAGTGCTCACTTGAAGATTAAACCCCCAAGTGCTCATCTGTAGATTAACCCCCAAGTGCTCACCTGTAGATTAACCCCCAAGTGCTCACCTGTAGATTAACCCCCAAGTTAGCCTTAAGGTTAAAAAGCGTTGACTGTTAACGACGTGGTTAGGGACACCGCCAAACCATCGGAAGGTAAGGGATCATATGTCGATCTTTATAATTCCAGGAGACAAAAATAGGTTCCATTAAAGACTCCCAGAAGATTCAAATTAAATTTTACATCCTGCTGCTATAGTTAAATAATGTCTAAATAACTCAAATAATTTATAAACACAAACCATTTACTTCACATGACTGTTGTTGAAAGGAAACATTATGAAGTGAGTGGTGATCCCCGGCTGACAATAACAAGAGGTATGGCAGCCGGGGATCACCAAGGTAGACCACTTCATCGTACCAGAGACAATTTAATGGATGTGGGGGTCAGAGAATGTGATTATGTGACTGTGTGTGTGGAGGGGGGGTGGGGTAGGTGGTTCAAACTCCATCCCAAGCAACACAGTCGTTCTACGCAGTTAACGAGCTGCATGACCCAGTGTTTAAGGTGTAGCAGCTGTCACCAACACAACAACCACATCCTGAGTTAACGAGCTGCATGACCCAGTGTTTAAGGTGTAGAAGCTGTCACCAACACAACAACCACATCCTGAGTTAACGAGCTGCATGACCCAGTGTTTAAGGTGTAGAAGCTGTCACCAACACAACAACTACACCCTGAGTTAACGAGCTGCATGACCCAGTGTTTAAGGTGTAGTAGCTGTCGCCAACACAACAACCACACCCTGAGTTAACGAGCTGCATGACCCAGCGTTTAAGGTGGTAGCTGTCGCCAACACAACAACCACAATCTCTGAGTTAACGCAGCTGCATGACCCAGCGCTTAAGGTAGAAGCTGTCGCCAACACAACAACCACACCCTGAGTTAACGAAAGCCGCATGACCCAGCGTTTAAGGTGTAGAAGTTGTCGCCAACACAACAACCACACCCTGAGTTAACGAGCTGCATGACCCAGTGTTTAAGGTGTAGAAGCTGTCACCAACACAACAACCACACCCTGAGTTAACGAGCTGCATGACCCAGTGTCAAGGAATAGTCCGAGAAAACCGGACAACTCACCAACTGCACTGGCTAACCATTACCCCGGAACACGATCCGTAAATTGATTAACATCCAGGTCCCCAATTACTGCTGGGTAGACAGAGGCAAATGGCGTAAAGAAACTTGCCCATAGTTTCACCCTGCCCGGGGATCGAACCCTGGACCACTTGCTTGTGAGGCGAGCATGCTAACCATTACACTACACTAGCAGGCATCAGTACATAGACTGCATGTATACGCTAGTGCCATTCTGCCCAACGACTTGTACACAGTGATTTTAGAAGACCTTTCTGGGTAACTTCCACAATGTTTTCTTCATCAATCACACACTACAACAGCAGAGACAGTATTTAAAGCTGATGATGAATATTCCTGTTTTATAATAACCTGTAACAGCCAACCTTAGTCTCACAGTCTCTACTCCGTCATACCACTGAACTAGTCCCTCCTTCACCCACACCTCTAACACACTACCTCAGACAGATAGTTAGTTGTTCCTGTCTTGAAACATCACAGCAGAAATATGAAGTGTTAAGTGTTTTTATGACTGTTTTCTTTATAACATCATCTACATATTTCAGAAGATTATATGGTGTAATATTTCCGTCACTGTACTTGAAACATCTTGGTTGTGTTCGTCACCATCATCTGCGAGGGAAGGTAAACGTGGTCGGCTGCTGATCTCTGTTACCGCTGACAATAGTTAATCCACCACCTCTATGGCCCCTCACAGGAAGGTTTAACTCTTCACACACAATCAATATTTCTACAATAGGGTCGAGTTTACTTGTTACCACCAGTCTATGAACACTGTCAGTTTCTAGTGAAGTGTTCGTCTTCCTTACTGTCAAACCCATAAACTGCAGAGCTCTTGTCCCTGCAGTCTTGTAGTGAAGCCTTTCTTTGTGTTCACTGAGAAGACCATCTTTTCCAAACAGTTTGTCTAAATCTAAAATGTTAATAATATCCTCGCAAGAATAACAGTGTGTCCCATACTGGCTGTTAGGGGCAGTGTAGATACAGTATACTAAGCCTTCAGTACACAAGGAGGCAGCATGGCCGGTACTGCTCTCGACTTTCTTCACTTCACTAAATTGTAAACTCAGGTACACATTTACAGCTGGGTGAACTGGGAGTGCCTGGGGGGGTCAAACACCTGACCCCTGGAACAAGAGGGTGGGCCACATCACTAACTACTGAGGGTGAGCCCAACCACCGTACACAATTCTCTGTCATCTTCACATAATGATGGTCTTACCCGAGTCAACCAGCCAGGCACTAGTCGTCAAAGTTAACTACACCTCAGTGGTGACCCAAGAGGAGGTCCTCGGGTCAACAAGTAACAGTTAACCTCAGGTGACTGTCAGGTAAGTAACAAACTGTTGTGTGGACATAAAGGAACAAAATGTTACATAACTGTTACTGATTATACAGGTGTTATATATCACACTTAACCAGCCACAAAAAACACAATTAGACAAATAAAACACCATCCTACCTTGGACTAAATACACCCGTGAACTAGACTACAGAGAGAGAGAGTCATGTCGGTGTTTCCTGCCACAGTATCAGCTTGACCAAAATGGGAGTCGTCACTAATTACTACATTACATTATCACCTCTTTTATCTTTCATTTCTATTATTAACTCTTCCAGTCTTCTACTACGCTGTCAACTCTCCCTCTCTCATTTATTTACTCCCGAAGAAAGCACGATTATGACGGGAATAATCCGGCTAATTTTGGTGAAGGATAATCTCGATCTAGTTCAGTTCTCGTGACCATTAGGGAAATAAGGTCTCATCCTTCAGGATTTGGGGGAACTCGGGTTAAATTGGGGAACTCGTTAAATTGGGGGAACTCGGGTTAAATTGGGGGAACGGGTTAAATTGGGGGGAACTCGGGTTAAATTGGGGGAACTCGGGTTAAATTGGGGAACTGGTTAAATTGGGGAACTCTAAATTGGGGGAACTCGGGTTAAATTGGGGGGAACTCGGGTTAAATTGGGGGGGAACTCGGGTTAAATTGGGGGAACTCGGGTTAAATTGGGGGGGAACTCGGGTTAAATTATTATCATATACGTTAAGAAGAGTTGAGGGGGAAGAGTTAATTTATTTTATATGAAACAATAAATTTAATATTTTATTTTAACATCTCGTAGTGATGTTTACCGAGAGGCATGACAATCTTGTGTATTCTGGGTAAAAGACAGAGATTAACACCGACCAATAGGAAGCCTCCATTGTCGACCAATAGGAAGCATCCGTTGTCTTCGCCTCTTGCACCACCACCACCCACCCTAAACCGAGTTCATTTTTAAAGGATGTTTACTGGCAACTCAGAGGGAATGTAAGAATGGATGAAACAGTAACTATTGGTCCATACTAGGCAGTCCCGTTTACACCCAACCCCTATTGCTCATATATCCATCCAACACGTGTTTGAAGCTATCCAGCGTATTCGAGTTAGCTTGCCGGTGTTTGACGGTATTGGTCCAATCTTTTCTCGTGTTTTAGTTTGATGCATTTGATAGAATCCCTTGGGGTTTGACTTCGCCTCCCTTGCTACCTTCAGTTCATTATTCCTCTTTGTTTTTCCTATCTCGGTCTTAACCCTACCGGCCAATACCTTGTAATAATCTCGGAGGTAAACTTCACCACGATTTATTCTCCTACTATAGCCTTCCTTTGTCCAATAATATTCTTTAAATAATTATTTATCCATTTAGGGTCATTGTTGTTTGATCTGAGTTTTCTGTATGGTATGTTCTGCCTTTGTGCATTAAGTAACTCATTATTTAAATTGTTGTTGTGGAACTCGTCAACCTCAGATCTCGTGATCAGGTCATCCTCAACCGTCATATTTTGTGAGGGTGTCGCTGTCAGGTCTCCGGGTAAAGTGAGCTCGGTGTTAGGTCAATTAGTCGCCAGGTCAGTTAGTCACCGGTCAATTAGTCGCCAGGTCAGTTAGACGCCAGGTCAATTAGTCGCCAGGTCAATTAGTCGCCAGGTCAAATAGTCGCCGGTCAATTTGATATGAATGGTTTACAATTTGAACCTAACCTAACATTCACAGAGCGCGATATAGGATTGTGCATTGCCTTGTGTTATCTATTTCTGGCTATATTTTGTTGAGTAGTGACCGTGTTATCTTGTGATATCCTCTCTTCCGGTTGTTTGTCACCCTTGGAAATCCCTGGCTTTTGAGTCTCCTGTTTTAAAGATCCTGATTAGGTTGGCCAGGACTAGCTTGACCGGCGACAAATTGACCGGCGACGAATTGACCGGACGCCAGTGAGGTCGCCCTCTATGGGTACATTGTGTGAGGTCCATCCCCAAGTGTGATACCCCTTCTCTTAGCTGCCTTTTCAACCTATCAAAGTTTGTCCTTCTGAAAACAGGGACTTTAATGGAATTTTCCTTGTGACTGACATTGTTTACTTTGAGTCTCACTTCTTTGTGATCGCTGTTGGCAAGTTCGTTCCCGACCATGACATTAGTAATGAGGTTTTCTCTGTTTTACCCCGGGTGGGTTTGGTTATATGTTGACTTAGGAAACAGTCCTGAACTGTTCAAGAAAATCCTCTGATTCTGAGTTACCTGTAAGGTCAATCCAATCTATTTGGCTCAAGCTAAAGTCGCCTACTATACAGACTTTGTTGTGTATGGAAGACCTGCGCATTTCTTCCCAAATAAGTCGTTCATTAACTCTATCAAGATTAGGAGGTCTATATATTACTGCTGTGATTAATTTTTCCCTGCCATCTATTAATTCTATTAAATTATTTCTGTATTCAGTTCAGATTTTATTACCTTATTTATTTCACACTTCAGATTATCCCTGACATAGATTGCTACTCCGTCTCCTTTCCTAATCTGCCTATCGGTATGGAATAATTTGTAACCTGCAATTTGGTATTCGACAGGTAACTCTCGTGAGTCTAGGTTGATCCATGTTTCGGTGAATGCCATAACTGTATATCAATTTTTTCGGTACATACCAACGCCCTGATTTCATCCATTTTGTTTCTCATACTTCTACTGTTCGCGTAGTAGACATTTAAGTTAGTCGTGTTCTGAGTCCTCTCTTTGACACGTTTAGGTTTTAACTCGCTGTCTAATTTAGTTTTGTCGTCAACCCTAACACTACTTCCCTGTAACCTTTCACTTTGTTTACCCGCTCCCACTGCAGTCTCCTCCACCCCCGTGCCCATATGTTCCCCCAAGCAGTTTAAAGACCATTACCCAATCACGTGTTTTCTCCGAGTCCTTGGTAAAATTACTGTCTTCTGATTGGTTACAAAATATACTCAGGCCCTCACAGTTAGATGGGGTTAGGTTAGGGTGGTGTTTTATTGGTCTAGTTGTGTTTTTTGTGGCTGGTTAGGTTAAGATGGTGTTTCATAGTTGTTTTATTGCTAAAGTTAATCTAAGAAGAACGTGGGTCAATAATCTTACACGGTTCTTAAATAAACAAATATTTATATACGCGCTGTACTGCGTCACATACCAACACACAACTCTCCTTGAGGGTTAAACTTGTCCATGATTTTACTGAAGACTGATTCCTTTGAGCGGTATATCTACAACAGACCCGCAGCTGTGAGCATCTACCCTGACATCCATCCTCTCACTCCCCCTATAGGCTGGTAACCCTGTCATGTGAGGTCATAACACCTGTCATGCCTTATATTTACAGCCTCTTAGCTTGACGGTTCGTTTGGAATGATGACGACTTGAACGACTTGACACCGACAGACAAGAGACAGCCGGGTCTTATGTTACTGGACCCACCACTGAGACAAGCCTCTACTGGGAGTCTAAGTCTCAGCATCTCAGTGTACTACCCCTAGACTCATGGTGTGTCTCAGTGTGTTGTCTGATGACACACACAAACTCACACCCATGGTGGTGGAAAATGTCCCGAGGCCAAGAGTGTTGTATTCTATGGATATTGTTCCCGTGACCCGGCGAGGAAACAAAAAGGTCTGGTTCACCCGGGAAATGTGACCCGGCGAGGCAACAAAAAGGTCTGGTTCACTCGGGAAATGTGACCCGGCGAGGCAACAAAAAGGTCTGGTTCACTCGGGAAATGTGACCCGGCGAGGAATCAAAAAGGTCTGGTTCACTCGGGAAATGTGACCCGGCGAGGCAACAAAAAGGTCTGGTTCACTCGGGAAATGTGACCCGGCGAGGAATCAAAAAGGTCTGGTTCACTCGGGAAATGTATGAAGGCTAGGTCCACTATGCCTTTGTCCATGATGGCAGACACTTCCAGATAACTGTCCATGGCTTCCCCAAGCAAGGGGTCAAGGTCTCACCAAGGAGGAAATAACCGCTGGTGTCATGACCTAAGAAAGACTTAAGAAGGACTAGAGAGAGAGAAAGAAGTGAAGGGAGTTACCATCACCACCGGTCTCACAGGCGACACAACTCACCTGGTTGACCTCAACTTAACGGCCGCCAGTGACATCCTCAACCTCCTCCACTTTAACCAAAACCTCCGAGAGACGAGAGCAGTCACTTGTGATGAACTGCAGAGGACGACCCACCGTAACACCGAGAACTACTGCCCCCAGGTCCCTGTACCCGGGTGTCCTAGTGCTGTGTCCTATGGCAGGTCACCTAGTACCAATAGTGACTCTGACCCCAGTCCACAACACCATAGATTCCACACCTACCGTCACCACGGCCCCTCGTCCGTGATGGAAACCGTTCGTGTGTCACTCCTGAGTTACCACCACCTACCTCCTGGATCATAGCATCACCACATGGTCTGCCTACATCACAAACTCAAGACAAGAGCATCTACTGGCGAGTACAGTATTAGTATAGTGAACAGTATACAGTTGTATATTTTGTGTATGTACAATATACTATAAGTGTAAAGTGATGTATGCATAAATAATACAGCTATGTGTCTGCCTGAGTGAGATGCATAGCTTAAACTTTCCCGAGCAACGAGAAAAACCCCGGGATGAGAATAATTGTCTCTCTACAAGGGAATCTCTCAAACCCGGAACTGGTCTGAACCAATAATTTAAAATATTATGTAAAGTACAGATAAACAATTTAACTTATATGTAAGAGTATAATTAATATTGATAAAACAAGAGAGAGTTTGGCTCACTCTTCAATATCAGGTCAAGTCCAGAGAAATTATTTAATGTAGTTCCTCACCACAGTCTAGAAAAATTAATTGAAATCCCTGTGCAGTAGATCACTCGTTTGGTCGAAACCACGAACGACACCACTCCCGACCTTAGCCTGTATGGATCACCTGCAAATTAGCCCCTCCCCCCAGAAGATAATTTTAGGGTGGTTAGGTTAGGGGTTAATCTACAGGTGAGCACTTGGGGGTTAATCTACAGGTGAGCACTTGGGGGTTAATCTTCAGGTGAGCACTTGGGGTTTAATCTTCAGGTGAGCACTTTGGGGTTAATCTACAGGTGAGCACTTGGGGGTTAATCTTCAGATGAGCACTTGGGGGTTAATCTTCAGGTGACCACTTGCGGGTTAATCTTCAGGTGAGCACTTGGGGGTTAATCTTCAGGTGAGCACTTGGGGGTTAATCTTCAGGTGAGCACTTGGGGGTTAATCTTCAGGTGAGCACTTGGGGGTTAATCTTCAGGTAACCACTTGGGGGTTAATCTTCAGGTGAGCACTTGGGGGGTTAATCTTCAGATGAGCACTTGGGGGAGCTAATCTACAGGTGATTCATAAAGGCTAAAGTCATTAACGGCCTCATTCCTGGTCTAAACTACACCGAATAACTTGAATTAAGAGGAATTAATTACTCTGTATATGGAACACTTTACGTATACACTAAAACTCACACATGCAACAAGACCTGAGGAATAAACAGATTAATTGTGACATAACAACATACAGAATACAGTGCCAAAATATATGCAGTGCCAATATATGCAGTGCCAATATATACAGTGCCAATACATTCAGTGCCAACACATGCCAAATGGAGATGTGCATAAAATAGTAAGATGGAAAATAAAGAACAATTAAACCTCGAGATGCGATGTTCCGAGATGCGATGGTCATAAATTAAGATCATAACTACCCAACGATATCCATTGGTTGGAATTATGGCTTGTTTATACTCAAATTACCCGCTATCTTACAAGGATTCCAGTAATGTAAGTTATATTTCTCTATATCAAGTCTATGATGTTTTATAAGGAAACAATATTTAACCCCATGCAAAACGTCTTTTAACCTTCACTCGTTAGTCTGCCCACGCTCCGGTTTTGGTTCTCTGCCGATTGTAAGCTCACCATCGAATGACTCTACTATGATTGGTGATATCTATCTTATAGTGAGACGACAGCAGTGATACTTAGATTGAACTGTGTAATGGTGACTGAGGTGATATTTACTATGTCATGGTGACTGAGGTGATATTTACTATGTCATGGTGACTGAGGTAGATATTTACTATGTCATGGTGACTGGAGGTGATATTTACTATGTCATGGTGATCAGGAGTGAGACTCTGTTGTTTTGAAAATGTGAACAGTGTCGGCAGCTATCATTGTTTTAATCATCAATGTCATTTGCTTTTGTCACAAGTACTTTAGCTCTGTTTTTGTCACAAGTACTTTAGCTCTGTTTTGTCACAAGTACTTTAGCTCTGGTTGTCACAAGTACTTTAGCTCTGGTTGTCACAAGTACTTTAGCTCTGTTTGTCACAAGTACTTTAGCTCTGTTTTTGTCACAAGTACTTTAGCTCTGTTTTTGTGACTGAAGTGAGCAGTGTAGGTACGTAAATATCTGGGAGGACCAAGACAACTGTGTCTCTGAGGTGATGCTTGATACTCCAAAGGGACAGAGACTCCCCAGAGGCTGTGTGAGACTCAGAGTAACAACTCCATCTACGAGACTCCCCTAATCCTCGAGGGAGAGATGTGTAATAATGACCTGGCTTCTTGTTAATGAGGCAGTTAGTGTCGTACCGAGAGTAATATTGTAGGGATTGTTTCGTCGGTGATGCATGTGTGTTTGGGGACTGACTGGGAATATATGCAAATTGAACACTATATCATAATGTTCCCTATATGCAATAATTCACTTAGTAATGGGTTTTTCAGGAACCTAACCTAACCATACCTAACCTAACCAAACCGAAGTTAACCAAAGCTAACCTAACCAAACCGAAGTTAACCAAAGCTAACCAAACCAATCCTAACCTAACCTAACCTAACCCCATCGTATCTTGAGGCTTACCTGTAATGAATAAGTAAATTTAACTGGAACACTAAGAGAGAATAAGGACGCCAATAATAATAATATATATAGGCAGCGAAACCTCCATTTAACGGACTATATGGAGATGAAAGTCCATTATATCGAGGTTCCGTTTGATGTGAAACCTCCATCTAATGAACTATATAGAGATGAAAGTCCATTATATCGAGGTTCCGTTAGATGTGAAACCTCCATTTAACGGACTATATGGAGATGAAAGTCCATTATATCAAGGGTCCGTTAGATGTGAAACCTCCATCTAATGAACTATATAGGGATGAAAGTCCATTATACCGAGGGTCCGTTAGATGTGAAACCTCCATCTAATGAACTATATAGAGATGAAAGTCCATTATATCAAGGGTCCGTTAGATGTAAAACCTCCATCTAATGAACTATATAGAGATGAAAGTCCATTATATCAAGGTTCCGTTAGATGTGAAACCTCCATCTAATGAACTATATAGAGATGAAAGAGATCCATTATATCGAGGGATTTCGTTAGATGTGAAAACCTCCATCTAATAGACTATATAGAGATGAAAAGTCCATTATATCGAGGTCTGTTAGATGTGAAACCTCCATCTAATGAACTATATAGAGATGAAAGTGCATTATATAGGGTCTGTTAGATGTGAAACCTCCATCTAATAGACTATATAGAGAGATGAAAGTCCATTATATCAAGGTCCGTTAGATGTGAAACCTCCATCTAATGAACTATATGAAGATAAAGTCCATTATATCCAAGGTTCTGTGATGTGAAACCTCCATCTAATGAACTATATAGAAGATGAAAGTCCATTATATCAAGGTTCCGTTAGATGTGAAACCTCCATCTAATGAACTATATAGAATGAAAATCCCATTATATCAAGAGGTCCGTTGAATGTGAAACCTCCATCTAATGACTATAGAGATAAAGAAAGTCCATTATATCAAGGGTCGTTAGATGTGAAACCTCCATCTAATGAACTATATAGAGATGAAAGTCCATTATATCAAGGGTCCGTTAGATGTGAAACCTCCATCTAATGAACTATATAGAGATGAAAGTCCATTATATATCCAAGGGTCAGTTAGATGTGAAACCTCCATCTAATGAACTATATAAGAATGAAAGTCCATTATATCGGGTCGTTAGATGTGAAACCTCCATCTAATAGACTATATATAGAATGAAAAGTCCATTATATATCAAGGGGTCAGTTAGATGTAGAAACCTCCATCCTAATGAACTATATAGAGATGAAAAGTCCATTATATCAAGGGTCAGTTAGATGTGAAATACTCCATCCTAATGAACTATATAGAGATAGAAAAGTCCGTATATCAAGGTTCGTTAGATGTGAAACCTCCATCTATTGAACTATATAGGAATGAAAGTCCATTATATCAAGGGTCAGTTAGATGTGAAACCTCCATCCTAATGACTATGAAGATGAAAATTCCATTATATCAAGGGTCAGTTAGATGAAACCTCCACATCTAATGACTATATAGAAGATGAAAGTCCATTATATCAAGGTTCCGTTCAGATGTGAAACCTCCCATCCTAATGAACTATATAGAGATGAAAGTCCATTATATCAAGAGGTCCGTTAGATGTGAAACCTCCATCTAATGAATATCGAATGAAAGTCCATTATATCAAGATCGTTGATGTGAAACCTCCATCTAATGAATATATATAGAGATGAAAGTCCATTACTCTTCGAGGTTCGTTAGATGTAAACCTCCATCTAATGAACTATATAGAAGATGAAAGTCCATTATATCAAGGTCCGTTAGATGTGAAACCTCCATCTAATGAACTATGGAGATGAAAAGTCCATTATATCAAAGGTTCGTTAGATGTGAAACCTCCATCTAATGAACTATATATAAGATGAAAGTCCATTATATCAAGGGTCCGTTAGATGTGAAACCTCCATCATGGCTATATGAGATGAAAAGTCCATTATATCAAGAGTCCGTTAGAATGTAGAAACCTCCATCTAATGAACTATATAGAGATGAAGAGAAGTCCATTATATCAGGGAGTCCGTTAGATGTGAAACCTCCATCTAATGAACTATATAGAGATAGAAAGTCTAGTATATCAAAGATTAGTTAGATGTGAAACCTCCATCTAATGAACTATATAGAGATGAAAGTCCATTATATCAGGGTCAGGTTAGATGCATGAAACCTCCATCTAATGAACTATATAAGATAGTCCATTATATCAAGGGTCCGTTAGATGTAAACCTCCATCTAATGAACTATATAAGAGAATGAAAGTCCATTATATCAAGGGTCCGTTTAGATGTGAAACCTCCATCTAATAAGAATATAAGAGATGATCCATTATATCAAAGGGTCTGTTAGATGGCAAACCTCCATCTAATGAACTATATAGAGATGAAAAGTCCATTATATCAAGGTCCGTTGGATGTAAACCTCCATCCTAATAGACTATATAGAGATGATCCATTATATCAAGGGTCCGTTAGATGTGAAACCTCCATCCTAATAGACTATATAGAGATGAAGAGTCCATTATATCAAGGGTCGGTTAGATGTGAAACCTCCATCTAATGTGAACTATATAGAGATGAAAGTCCATTATATCAAAAAGTTCTGTTAGATGTGAAACCTCCATCTAATGAACTATATAGAATGAAAGTCCATTATATCAAGGTTCTAAGTTAGATGTGAAACCTCCATCTAATGAACTATATAGAATGAAAGTCCATTATATCAAGGTTCTGTTAGATGTGAAGCCTCCATCTAATGAACTATACTTAGAGATAGAGAAGTCCATTATATAGAGGTTCCGTTAGATGTGAAACCTCCATCTAATGAACTATATATATAGAGATGAAAAGTCCATTATATAGAGATGTTAGATGTGAAACCTCCATCCTAATGAACTATGAAGATGAAAGTCCATTATATCAAGGTTCGTTAGATGTGAAACCTCCATCCTAATAGACTATATGAGATAAAGAAAGTCATTATATAGGAGTTCCGTCATGCAAAAAAACAAACATTTCGGGGATTAAATGGAGAGAGAAATACCTACATTATAAAAAGAGGGTCGAACAATAATATAAACAAACAATGAAGAAAAAAACACAAAAACAATTAAGGTAAAGGGAATTTAAAACATTCCCAGACTTTTAATGAGATAAAAACCAATAATTGTATGGGTCTATTTTAAACCAATAAATTAGGTCCTATGGCCCCTAAACCAATAAAATTGGGTTTATGGCCACTAAACCAATAAATTAGGTCTATGGCCACTAAGCCAATAAATTAGGTCTATAGCCACTAAACCAATAAATTGGGTCTATGGCCTAAACCAATAAATTAGGTTTGTATTTTAAACCAATAAATTAGGTCTATGGCCCTAAACCAATAAATTGGGTCTATGGCCCACTAAACCCAACCTAGAGTGGGTCACCTGGCCTAAGCCAATAAATTGGGTCTATGGCCACTAAGCTATCAATTGGAGTCTATGGCCACTAAACCAATAAATTGGGTTTATGGCCCACTAGAAACCCAATAGAAATTGAGTTTTATGGCACTAAAATAATAAATTGGAGTCTATGGCCACTAAACCAATAAATTGGGTCTATGGCCACTAAACCAATAAATTGGGTCTATAGCTAAACCAATAGAATTAGGTCTATGGCCACTAAACCAATAAATTAGGTCTATGGCCACTAAACCAATAAGTGGGTCTATGGCCACTAAACTAATAAATTAGGTCTATGGCACTAAACCAATAAATTAGATTACTATGGCCCACTAAACCAATAAATTAGGTCTATGGCCCTAAACCAATAAATTAGGTCTGTACTAAACCCAATAAATTAGGTCTATGGCCACTAAATAATAAATTAGGTCTATGGCCACTAGAAGAAGCCAATAAATTAGGTCTATGGCCACTAAACCAATAAAATTGAGTCTGTGGCCCTAAACCAATAAATTGGGTCTATGGCTAAACCAATAAATTGAGTCTGTAGCCACTAAACCCAATAAATTAGGGTCTATGGCCCTAAACCAATAAATTGGGTCTATGGCCACTAAACCAATAAGTGGGTCTATGGCCCTAAACCAATAAATTGGGTCTATGGCCACTAAACCAATAAATTAGGTCTATAGCCACTAGCCAATAAATTAGGTCTATGGCCCTAAACCCAATAAATTGGGTCTATGGCCACTAAACCAATAAGTGGGTCTATGGCCACTAAACCAATAAATTAGGTCTATGGCCACTAAGCCAATAAATTAGGTCTATGGCCCTAAACCAATAAGTGGGTCTGGCCACTAAACCAATAAGTGGGTCTGGCACTAAACTAATAAATTAGGTCTATGGCCACTATACCAATAAATTAGGTTTATGGCCCTAAACCCAATAAATTGGTTTATGGCCCTAAACCAATAAATTAGGTCTATGGCCTAAACCAGCAAGTGGGTCTGGCCCTAAACCAATAAATTGAGTTTTATGGCCACTAAACTAATAAATTGGGTTTATGGCCCCTAAACCAATAAATTAGGTCTGTAGCCCCTAAACCAATAAGTGGGTCTGTAATACTAAACCAATAAGTGGGTCTATGGCCCTAAACCAATAAGTGGGTCTATGGCCCTAAACCAATAAATTGGGTCTATGGCCCACTAAACCCGTAAATTAGGTCTATGGCCACTAAACCCAGCTAAATTAGGTCTACTTGGCCCACTAAACCAATAAATTAGGTCTATGGCCACTAAACCAATAAATTAGGTCTATGGCCCACTAAACCAATAAATTGGGTCTGTACTAAACCAAAATAAATTGGAGTCTGTGGCCACTAAACCAATAAATTGGGTTTATGGCCACTAAACCCTATCAGTGGGTCTATGGCCCTAAACCAATAAATTAGGTCTATGGCCCCTAAACCAATAAGTGGGTCTATGGCCACTAAACCAATAAATTAGAATTATGGCCCTAAACCAATAGAGGTGGGTCTGGCCCTAAACCAATAAATTGGGTCTATGGCCCTAAACCAATAAATTAGGTCTATGGCCCCTAGAAGCAATAAGAAATTGGGTCTATTTCAAACCAATAATTGAGGTCTATGGCCCTAAACCAATAAAGTGGGTCTATGGCCCTAAGCCAATAAATTAGGTCTGCTATTTTACTAAACCAATAAGTGGGTCTATGGCCCTAAAGCCAATAAATTGGTCTGTGGCTAAACCAATAATTAGGTCTATGGCCACTAAACCAATAAATTAGGTCTGGCCCTAAACAATAAATTAGGTCTATGGCCCCTAAACCAATAAATTAGGTCTATGGCCCTAAACTAATAAGTGGGTCTATGGCCACCTAAACCAATAGAAATTGGGTCTATGGCCACTAAACCAATAAATTAGGTCTATGGCCCCTAAACCAATAAAGTGGGTCTATGGCCCTAAACCAATAAATTGGGTCTATGGCCACTAAACCAATAAATTGGGTCTATAGCCCTAAACCAATAAATTAGGTCTATGGCCCTAAACCAATAAATTGGGTCTATGGCCACTAAACCAATAAATTGGGTCTATGGCCCCTAAACCAATAAATTGGGTCTATGGCACTAAATAATAAGTGGAGTCTAGCCCCTAAACCAATAGAGAAATTGGGTCTATGGCCCCTAAACCAATAGAATTGGGTCTATGGCCACTAAACCCAATAAATTGGGCTATGGCCCCTAAACCCAATAAATTAGGTCTATATTTCAACCAATAAATTAGGTCTATGGCCCTAAACCAATAAATTGGGTCTATGGCCCCTAAACCAATAAGAGGTGGGTCTATGGCCCTAAACCCAATAAATTGGGTCTATGGCCCTAAGAAACCAATAAGTGGGTCTATGGCCACTAAACCAATAAATTAGGTCTATGGCCCTAAACCAATAAGTGGAGTCTATGGCCCTAAGCAATAAATTAGGTCTATGGCCCATAAACCCAATAAATTAGGTCTATGGCCCTAAATAATAGAATTGGGTCTATGGCCACTAAACCAATAAATTAGGTCTATGGCCCTAAACCAATAAATTGGGTCTATGGCCCCTAAACCAATAAATGGAGTCTATGGCCACTAAACCAATAAGTGGGTCTATAGCTAAACCAATAAATTAGGTCTATGGCCACTAAACCAATAAATTAGTCTATGGCCCCTGAATCGTAAATTGGGTCTATAGCCACTAAACCAATAAATTAGGTCTATGGCCCTAAACCCAATAAATTGGGTCTATGGCCTAAACCCAATAAATTAGATCATAAACCAATAAGTGGGTCTATAGCTAAACGTAAATTAGGTCTATATTTTACCAATAAGTGGGTCTATGGCCACTAAACTAATAAATTGGGTCTATATTTAAAACCAATAAATTAGGTCTATGGCCACTAAACCAATAAATTAGGTCTATGGCCTTAATAAATTGGGTCTATGGCCCCTAAACCAATAAATTGGGTCTGGCCTAAACCAATAAGGTAGGTCTATGGCCCTTTAAACCAATAAATTAGGTCTGTATTTCAAAAGCCAATAAATTGGGTCTATGGCCGCAAGCCAATAAATTGGGTCTATGGCCCTAAACCAATAAATTAGGTCTATGGCCCTAAACCCAATAAATTGGGTCTATGGCCACTAAACCAATAGAATTAGGTCTATGGCCCTAAACCCAATAAATTGGGTCTATGGCCCACTAAACCAATAAATTAGGTCTATGGCTAAACCAATAAGAATTAGGTTTATGGCCACTAAATAACTCTAGGAGTGGGTCTGGCCCCTAAACCAATAAAAAATTGGGTCTATGGCCCTAAACCAATAAATTAGGTCTATGGCCCTAAACCAATAAGTGGGTCTATGGCCCCTAAACCAACAAATTAGGTCTATGGCCACTAAACCAATAAATTGGGTCTATGGCCCTAAACCAATAAGTGGGTCTATATTTTAAACCCAATAAATTGGGTTTATGGCCACTAAACTAATAAATTAGGTCTATGGCCCTAAACCAATAAATTAGGTCTATGGCCACTAAACCAATAAATTAGGTCTATGGCCCTAAACCAATAAGTGGAGTCTATGGCCACTAAACCAATAAATTAGGTTTATGGCCCACCCTAAACCAATAAATTGGGTCTATAGCCCCTAAACCAATAAATTAGGTCTATGTACTAAACCAATAAGTGGAGTCTATGGCCCTAAACCAATAAATTGCGGTCCACTGGCCCTAAACCAATAAATTAGGTCTATGGCACTAAACCAATAAATTAGGTCTATGGCCCTAAACCAATAAATTGGGTCTATGGCCTAAACCCAATAAGTGGGTCTATGGCCCACTGAACCAATAAGTGGGTCTATGGCCCTAAGCCAATAAATTGGGTCTATGGCCACTGAAAAGCCAATAAGTGGGTCTATAGCCCTAAACCAATAAATTAGGTCTATGGCCCCTAAACCAATATAAGTGGGTCTATGGCCACTAAACCAATAAGTGGGTCTGGCTAAGCCAATAAGTGGGTCTATGGCCACTAAACCAATAAATTAGGTCTATGGCCCTAAACCAATAAGTGGGTCTATGGCCACTAAACCAGCTAGAGGTAGTATAGCCCTAAACCAATAAATTGGGTCTATGGCTAAACCAATAAATTGGGTCTATGGCCACTAAACCAATAAATTGGGTCTATGGCCCTAAACCAATAAGTGGGTCTATGTATTTCAAACCAATAAATTGGGTCTATATTTTAAGCCAATAAATTGGGTCTATGGCTAAGCGTAAATTGGGTCTGTGGCCACTAAACCCAATAAATTGGGTCCTGGCCCTAAACCAATAAATTGGGTCTATGGCTAAACCCAATAGAGGTGGGTCTAGCAGCCCTAAGCCAATAAATTAATTCTATGGCCCACTAAACCATGGGGAGGTGGGTCTATGGCCCTAAGCAGCAAATTGGTCTATGGCCCCTAAACCAGCCAGGAGTGGGTCTATGGCCCTAAACCGTAATAAAATTAGGTCTGCTGGCCACTAAACCAATAAGTGGAGTCTATGGCCCTAAACCAATAAATTGGGTCTATGGCCACTAAGCCAGCAAAGTGGGTCTATGGCCTAAACCAATAAATTAGGTCTATGGCCCTAAACCAATAAAATTGGGTCTATGGCCCTAAACCAATAAATTAGGTCTGTGGCCACTAAACCAATAAGTGGGTCTGGCCACTAAACCAATAAATTGGGTCTGTATTTCAAACCAATAAATTAGGTCTGGCCACTATACCCAATAGAAATTGGGTCTATGGCCACTAAACCCAATAAATTGGGTCTATGGCCACTAAACCAATAAATTGGTCTATGGCCCTAAACCAATAAGTGGGTCTATGGCCCTAAGCCAATAAATTAGGTCTGTGGCCACTAGAAAAACCAATAAAATTAGGTCTATGGCCCTAAACCAATAAATTGGGTCTATGGCCACTAAACCAATAAATTGGGTCTATGGCCCCTAAACCAAAAATAAATTGGGTCTATGGCCACTAAACCAATAAATTAGGTATATGGCCCTAAACCAATAAATTGGAGTCTATGGCCCTAAACCAATAAATTGGGTCTATTTTAAACCCAATAAGTGGGTCTGTGGCCCCTAAACCAATAAATTAGTCTATGGCCCTAAATAATAAATTGGGTCTATGGCCCTAAGCCAATAAAGTGGGTCTATATTTTCAAGCCAATAAATTGGGTCTATGGCCACTAAGCCAATAAGTGGGTCTATGGCCCTAAACCCAATAAGTGGGTCTGTAGCCCTAAACCAATAAATTGGGTCTATGGCCCTAAACCAAATAAATTAGGTCTATGGCCACTAAACCAATAAATTAGGTCTATGGCCCCTAAAACCAATAAATTAGGGTCTATGGCCCCTAAACCAATAAATTAGGTCTATTCCTAAACCAATAAATTGGTCTATGGCACTAAACCAATAAATTAGGTCTTTCAACCAATAAATTGGGTCTATGGCCCTAAACCAATAATTGGTCTATGGCTAAACCAAGTCTTGGCCCTAAACCAATAATTAGGTCTATGGCCCTAAACCAATAATTAGGTCTATGGCCACTAAACCAATAAATTAGGTCTATGGCCACTAAACCAATAATTAGGGTCTAGGCCCTAAACCAATAATTGGTCTATGGCCACTATACCAATAAATTAGGTCTATGGCCACTAAACCAATAAATTAGTCTATGGCCACTAAACCAATAAATTGTCTGTCCAAACCAATAGGGGTCTATGGCCCTAAACCAATAAATTAGGTCTATGGCCACTAAACCAATAAATTAGGGTCTATGGCCCTAAACCAATAAATTAGGTCTATGGCCACTAAACCAATAAATTAGGTCTATGGCCCTAAGCCAACTCACGGACGTATAGGAGGTAGGGAGGCAAGGGTGGGGAAGCTCGGTGACTCTGCAGGGGGTGGAGTACTTCGAGTCGCCCCGCTTGTTGACATTACAACCTACGGGGGCAGTGGTGGTGTTAGCTCACTCAGTGTCAGGGAGGTGGTGTCGTTCTCGCTGGCCAGTTGTAATCCTGTCTACCAGTGAGGTGAAGGATCTATTTAATGGACTGTATGGTGGGAAGTTCATTATATTGAGGTTTTGTTATATTTCAAACCTCATTTAATGAACTATATAGTGGGAAGTTCATTATATTGAGGTTTTGTTATATTTCAAAACTCTATTTAATGAACTATATGAGGTGGGAAGTCCATTATATTGAGGTTCCGTTATATTTCAAACCTCTATTTAATGAACTATATGGGGTGGGAAGTCCATTATATCGAGGTTCCTCTAGATGCGAAACCCCAATCTCACTGTTTATGTGGAGAGAGATGTCCCTTATAAGGAGGTTACACTGTAGGTCGGGGCGTAAGAGACTCGGTCCACACAACACACTCAAGTAACCCGAGTCATATTTACCGAGTGGCTCTTAGTTATCTGGGAATATCACCGAGAATGACCGGGTGGCTCTTTGTTATCTGGGAATATTATAACTGTGGCACAGGACTCAAAGACTGATTGACTGAGTAGAATATAGTGAATATCTCTACTCAATGCAGTACATGGTGAAGCAAGTCCGTTATATCGAGGGTCCCTTAGATGTGAAACCTCTATTTAATGAACTGTATGGGGTCTAAAGTTCGTTATATCGAGGGTCCGTTAGATGTGAAACCTCTATTTAATGAACTGTATGGGGTCTAGAGTCCATTATATCGAGGGTCCGTTAGATAATGTGGATAGAGACGTCCATTATAAAGAGGTCACACTGTATCTGGCATCGCAGCCTATGGCCGTCGGACTCCGAAAATAAAAAACACAAGGACTGTGTGACGATTTAGCCGATGAATCAACAACACCAGCACACACCCAGCGTCGTCAACAAGGAAGAGTTTTCACAGTACACAGGTACGCCTTCACTTACGACCTCCCGGACATGCGACAGCCAGTCGTACCAAAATTTTGTCAAATTACGTATTTTCGAGTCCGACGTTAGTGATTGCGCTTGTGTACTGACAAAATTTTCGTTTGTAGTTCCCTTAAAATGGCTGGCGCTTAAAAGTGAGAGTTTTGTGGTGTTGAGAAGAAAAGAGAACCATTTAGATTTTCTATGTATTATTTTTGCATTTTTGGCTCAGACCTGGTGCCGGGTCCCTAACCCGACGTAAGTGGAGGACTGACTGTAATTGCGGACTCAGCCAGCAAGATCGATGTAAACACTGCCATTAAATGTAACGACCGTTAATGTAAACCAAGATAAAGTATTTAGCGTCAAAAGTAAAATTCTCCTTAACTTGCCATAGCAGCTCTATGATTTGCCATCTTGGATTACTGACACTTGGGTCTACCGTACAAGATGAGCGAAATTGATATCATACTAAATCCTCTCAATAAGGGATTTATATAGATTTCTCTGGCATTGGGAGGGATTACTGGATTATATGTTGGCGACACGAGGTTAAAACGTCCGGTAACATTCTCACTTTACCAACATTCATGTGTGATAGACCGAACATTCACACACACACACACAGTCTTGTTCTACTGCTACACAACCCGACTCACTTTTTACACCTCGAGATCATTTACCACTGAAGCAAAAGGACCGTCGACCATCGCGGACTTTGTTTTTCGATGCCCTTAAACACGACTGGGGTTACCGCTGCGGCGTGTTAGGACCGACGCCCTTCACGACCAAATCAAAACACAGGAACACCCTTAGGAACACAGGGACAATCTGGCCTCAGAAGTTTCATAATTTTAACGTATAAAAAAGACACTACATTAAGGTTACTCTGTATATAACACACCTATATATAACATTATATATTTACTACATTATATTGAGGATAAATACATTGTTATTTTATAGGGGTTTAAAGACAGTACTATAGGTTATTAGTAGGGGGTTTAAACTTAGTACTATAGGTTATTGGTAGGGGTATAAGACTTAGTACTATAGGTTATTGTAGGGGTATAAACAGATAGGTTATTGATGTAGGGTTAAAACAACTCAGTACTATAGGTTATTGGCGTAGGGGTTTAACGTACTTGGTTATTGACGTGGAATAAAAGCGACTTAGTATATAGGTTATTAGTAGAATTGTCATGACTTAGTACTATGGTTATTGACGTAAGGGTTAAAAGCGACTTAGTACTATAGGTTATTGGCGTGGGGGTATCATGACTTAGTACTATAGGTTATTGGCGTGGGGAATAGCGACTTAGTACTATAGGTTATTGGCGTGGGGGTATAGCGACTTTGTACTATAGGTTATTAGTAGGGTTAAAAGCGACTTAGTACTATAGGTTATTGACGTGGGGTTAAAGCAACTCAGTACTATAGGTTATTGGCGTAGGGTATGGCGACTTAGTACTATAGTTATTGACGTGGGGTATAAAGCAACTCAGTACTATAGGTTATTGATGTGGGGTATAAAGCGACTCAGTACTGGTTATTGTATAAGCGCAGTACTATAGGTTATTAATGTATGCTTATTACTATAGGTTATTGGCGTGGGGGTATAAAAGCAACTTAGTACTATAGGTTATTGGCGTAGGGGTAAAACTACTATAGTTGTGGGGTATAAAGCAACTTAGTACTATAGGTTATTGGGTGGCGACTTAGTACTATAGGTTATGACGTGAGGTATAAAGAACTTAGTACTATAGGTTATTGACGTGGGGAAAGCGACTTAGTACTATAGGTTATTGACGTAAGGGTATAAAGCGACTTAGTACTATAGGTTATTGGCGAGGGGTATAAGCGACTTAGTACTATAGGTTATTGACGTAGGGGTTAAAAAAGGACTTAGTACTATAGGTTATTGACGTAGGGGTATAAAGCGACTTAGTACTATAGGTTATTGACGTAGGGTATAAAGTCACTTAGTACTATAGGTTATTGCGTGAGTATATGGTTATTGGGGAAGCGACTTAGTACTATAGGTTATTGACGGGGGTATAAAGCGCTTAGTACTATAGGTTATTGACGGGGTATAGTCGACTTAGTACTATAGGTTATTGACGAGGGTTAAAAGCACTAGTACTATAGGTTATTGGGTATAGTGTGATATTAGATGTAAGCGACTTGTATATAGGTTATTGGGGGTATAAAGCACTAGTACTATAGGTTATTGACGAGGGGTATAAGACTTAGTACTAAAGGTTTTGCGTAGGGGTATAAAGCGACTTAGTACTATAGGTTATTGACGTAGGGGTATAAAGCAACTTAGTACTATAGGTTATTGACGTAGGATAAAGCGACTTAGTACTATAGGTTATTGACGTAGGGGAATAAAGCGACTTAGTACTAAAGGTTATTGATGTAGGGGTATAAAGCGACTTAGTACTATAGGTTATTGACGTGAGGAAACACCGACATCAACACCATACTGCCTCTGTGCACCAAGGCTCAAGCGAGGAGTTAAAGCGGCGATGAAGCGTAAGCGAGATAAATGGTAATAAAAAACCTCGCTTCATTTTACGATTTAGTACATAAGTGATGGTAAGGTAGTCTAGTGAAGTGAGGGGAATGAAGAGAGGGGGAAATGAAGTGACGGGGGAAATGAAGTGAAGAGAAAATATAGAGTATCAACCAACTAAACCCAACCAATCAATAGTGTCAGTGATATTTAAAAGAATTACCAGTTATTGAAATATTCCCGATACCGTGACCATAACATCCAAGCTAACAGACCAATTGGAGAGGGTAGTCCATTATATCGAGGGTCCGTTTGATGTGAAACCCCTATTTAATGAACTATATGGGGTGTAGTCCATTATATCGAGGGTCCGTTAGATGTGAAACCCCTATTTAACGGATTACGTGGAGAAAGAAGTCCGCTATATCGAGGTTAAACTGTGCAGCTATTGGTTAGTTAATAGTAAAATAATAAAAAGCCGAGGTTAATATACTAGAAATAGCACTAAGGTTGGCACTGAATAGTAGGGAAAGTCGTACCATAGCAAGCTTTACCACCATCAATAGCAAGCTTTACCACCATTAATAGCAAGCTTTACCTCCATTAATAGCAAGCTTTACCACCATTAATAGCAAGCTTTACCACCATTAATAGCAAGCTTTACCACCATTAATAGCAAGCTTTACCACCATCAATAGCAAGCTTACCTCCATCAATATCGCTTTACCACCATCAATAGCAAGCTTTACCTCCACTAATAGCAAGCTTACCACCATCAATAGCAAGCTTTACCACCATTAATAGTCAGCTTTACCTCCATCAATAGCAAGCTTTACCACCATTAATAGCAAGCTTTACCACCATTAATAGCAAGCTTTACCACCATCAATAGCAAGCTTTACCTCCATTAATAGCAAGCTTTACTCCATCAATAGCAAGCTTTACCAATTATAGCAAGCTTTACCTCCATTAATAACCAGCTTTACCACCATCAATAGCAAGCTTTACCTACTAATAGCAAGCTTTACCACCATCAATAGCAAGCTTTACCTCCATCAATAGCAAGCTTTACCACCATTAATAGCAAGCTTTACCACCATTAATAGCAAGCTTTACCACCATCAATAGCGCTTTACCTCCATCAATAAGCTTTACCACCATCAATAGCAAGCTTTACCACCATCAATAGCAAGCTTAGTGATAGATATTTAGCCACACTATAGACCAAACAGCATAACAGCCAGTAAACTCATAAATAGCCAAAACTACAAGAAAATAATAATTAAACTAAGGCATAATAATAATAATACTCTCATATAATTATTTTACGTCACAATAAACAGATAATTGACAAAAATTATATAAAATATATAATAAATAAACCAATAAATTATATTCATTGGAATTATTTTATACCACAAACTTAAACAATAAAATCACATTAAGAATTTGTTCATGGCCGAAAGTCTTTTGTTTACCTAATGACTGCAGGAATACAGCTCCTCCCCGACTTACTTACCACCCGGAAATACGACCGCCTCAGTCGAACCCAAATTTTGTCATATTACGTATTTTTGAGTCCAGACGTTAGTGATTGCGCTGTGGACTGACAAAATTTTCGTTTGTAGTTCACTTTAAAATGGCTGGCAAGCTTAAAAGTGAGAGTTTTGTGGTGTTGAGAAGAAAAGAGACAACCATTTTAGATTTTCTGTATGTTATTCAAGCATTTTTGACTTATGACCATTTCCGACTTACGACCTTTCCGACTTACGACCATTTTCGACTTACGACCATTTTCGATTTCCTGACACCATCTCCGACTTACGACTATTCCCGACTTACTACCATCTCC
>NW_024743201.1:0-11699 GCF_018991925.1 Homarus americanus | reverse complement strand
ACAAATTTATGGAAGTTCTTAACACGTACCTGTGGTTTTATTGACCACAGGCTAAGCGGGTACTACTGTATATATATATATATGTATATGTATATGTAAATGAATAAAGACAAATAAGGTATCTGTTTCCATCTTCCGCAGGATTTTATCAAGATTTATCTATCATATATATATATATATATATATATATATATATATATATATATATATATATATATATATATATATATATATATATATATATATATATATATATATGCAAGTAAATCACTGTAGGTGCTGATCTAGGTATATGCTGATAACCACAGGAAAGAAGTCTGTACTCACCCTGAAGATGTAATTACACAAAGCGCTTTGGGAACTTGCTTTTCTTTCTCAGTTATCAGCATATATATATATATATATATATATATATATATATATATATATATATATATATATATATATATATATATATATATATATAAATATATATATATATAAATATATATATATATATATATATATATATATATATATATATATATATATATATATATATATATATATATATATATATGAGGTGGTCCAAAATATCACATATTTGTATACGTTTTCTCCACAAGGTTTATTTTTGTCCATTAGGTACAAAATGCATCCCAGAAAAAAATTGGATCATTTAAAGCATATTTAGAGGTCAATCCAATGTCCTCTTTTTTTCCATTTAGTACGTAATAAGGATTTTTCGGGGCTAGATAAACACATTATAAACACATTGTCTTTATTCAGCAAAATACAATTATAAGTTTTACAAATTACAAACTAAATAACTCTAGAACACCAATACACATTCTTTATTTGTATCCCTTCATCATAGCAGCTTTGCTTGCCGTTGGTAACTTCTTGCGATGAGCTGCAACAACCTGTAAAAGGTACTGCTTTTGGTCCTCATTTTGCATTATAGACTCATTATAACGCTCTATGAGAGCAATTGCCCTCTCTGCGCTGTCATTCACCACCTTCATATTTATCGCACGATCTCTCATTGTGATAAACACTTCATCGTCTTTCCATGTTTTGGGATCCTTACTCAAGAACAGTTGTGCTCTTTCTTTGCCATCTAGTGTAAGAACATCAAAAATATCTAATGTACGCTCAGTAACAAATGAGGCCACATTACTGATAGGAGTTTCATCAGATAGGACAATACGCCTTGAAAAGTCCTGTTTCTTTGGGCACTGGAAGTTTTGTACCATATTCTTCTTGGTTTCAGTATCGATCCTGTCATCAAATAAGCTTAGACCGATAAGATGTTCTGATAGATACCAGAGATGTCGGCTAATTGCTGCTTGTGCTGCGTGTGCAACTTTCTCATGAGGATATTCCTTTAAAACCTTCATTAGCTGCAAATCATTGAATGGAGCTCGAACAGCCATTGGTGCTTCATGCCAGAATCTCACATACATTATGCTCACAAACAAAGCCAGTTGTGTGATATTGTTTTCTTCCCGTGTTGATAGTGTGAATTGATGTTTGAACAGATAGATTTTGAGAGCATAGATTCCTTTTGCCATCCATCTTGCATGGTGTGTAAGACCAACATCCTTACAAAATCTGTAACTAAGTCTAATTATTTCTCACAGGTAATAATTGCCTGCCATTCATATGCCATGACACAAGATGGAAACCTGCATAATATACTATTTAGATTGATAATGAAATAATTGTAGAACTGATGAGATATAAATGAAATAAGTAACTTCATCTGATTAATGGTAACCCTTGTCTGTGTTTCCTGTTTCAACCTGTCATTGTCAGTCCCTATGACTCAATACTTGACTCTTTGCCCTTTCCAAATAGGCAACTAGGCTATATACATTGAAATATACCCAATATATTGTGTTGTGTATATTAAGACTGTATCATGCGGACAAGAAAATTCAGTCCTACACTACAAGTATAATATGCAAAATGGATTGACCTCTAAATGTTAATGAATATGGATAAAATTTTACAGACCTTATCTATGAACCAAATGGACAATTTTAAGGCTTGTGGAGGCAATATATTACTACTTATATTTTTTACCATATAGTTTTGGACCACCCTAATATATATATATATATATATATATATATATATATATATATATATATATATATATATATATATATATATATATATATATATATATATATATGCAAGTAAATCACTGTAGGTGCGCGTGATCTAGGTATATGCTGATAACCACAAGGAAAAAAGAAAACACGAAGTTCCCAAGCGCTTTCGTGTAATTCACATCTTCAGGGGTGAGTACAGACATTTCTAACTCCAATATCAAGAATAATATGGATCTGGTTGATAAACTCAATAACTTACACATTAATCATGATTTTAAACTGGTCAGCTTTGATGTAACGTCACTCTTTACAAAGGTCCCAGTTGATGATTTACTAGAGTTCCTCATAGATTCCCTGGATGATATTTCACTGCCCGTCTCGAAAGACGACTTCATCGAACTCATCAAACTATGTATTAAGGATTGCAAATTCGAATTCAATGGAGAATATTATGCTCAAAAATTTGGTATGGCAATGGGTAATCCACTCTCACCTGTATTAAGCAACCTATATATGGAATTCTTTGAAAAGAAACTATTAAGTAATATTTTACCACCTTCAGCAGTCTGGTTTAGATATGTTGATGATGTATTATGTCTCTGGCCATGTAATGAGGACCCAAAAGCTTTCCTACCACAACTTAACAACTTAGCCCCCTCGATCAAATTCACTGTGGAATTAGAGCAAGACTGTAAATTGCCATTCCTAGACTGTCTGATACACAGAATAGGTAACACTTTTAAGTTCAGTATTTATAGAAAACCAACTAATGTGTGTTCATACATTCATTATTATTCTGCCCACCATAATAAAGTCAAACAGTCAGTATTTTCAACAATGTTTTTACGTGCCTTGAGAATTTGTAGTCCGGAATTCATCGATGAGGAATACAAATATATATATAATAATATATATATAATATTGGCTCAAACCTTAAATACCCTAGATCTTTCATAGACAAATGCTTAAACATTACTAAGAAAACTTTTTATAGAACTGACCCCAAGCCCACCCATGACCATAAGAATATCTTAATATTACCATTTCACAAAAATTTCTCACACATTCCTGCACAGCTAAAAACCTGGAACGTCAATGTGGCATTTAAAAACTCATGCACTGTTAAACAAATGTTAATCAAGAACTCCCCCAACAACACAATTGGTTGCATTTATAAAGTTCCTTGCAAGGAATGTAATATGTTTTACTTAGGCCAGACAGGTAAAGATCTTGCAACAAAAATGGTAGAAAAGTTCACTTACTTTGAGGTGTGTATGTAGAAGGCTCCTGGATGATGATGATGATGATGGGATTTAGAATGGGGGTGGAGAAGGAAGAAGATAAGGCATTGGGGTGGAAGAGAAGTCACCCCATGGCGCCATTTCACCCATAAAGTTTTAGCTCTCTTGGTGTAATTCAGGAGTATTTTCTTTAAATCAACACTGCACTGCATTTTATATTGTCAATATGTAAATTATATTTCAAAATGACCAATAATTTGCTTGGAAACACAGAAAAAAAGCGTTTAGTTTAACAGTCTCAAGCAAGATATTACCTCCAGTGAAAACAGAGAGTCTAACTCCTGTTTGCTGTGTTAAGAGGCTGGATGCCGTGCATTAAACTAGTCACTTTACCTTCAATTATGTTCAATAATTGTTAAAATGACTAAAAAATTGAATATTAAACTTTTAAAATTATTGAATAGTATAAACTTCTTGATATTTACTAAAATATTATGGAATTTAAGCCCTAGAACCGATTAATGTATTGGCGGACTGATACTAAAGCTGGTTGCCCAGTCAGTGCAAGCGAAAACATGTTGAGGTTGGTTCGTAAGAACTTCGTTAACCGAATTTTTTTTCGTTAACTGAATTGAAGATCCTTATGGAAGGCAGTTCGTTAATCGAAATTACGTTAACCGAGGTGTTCGTTAAACGAGGGGTCACTATATATATATATATATATATATATATATATATATATATATATATATATATATATATATATATATATATATATATATATATATATATATATATATATATATATATATATATATATACTGTATACAGTTAATCCTCACTTTACGCGGTTAATGTAACCCGCAGGGTACCGCGGAAAGCGAGAAACGCGTAAAGTGAATAACATAACATATGGGATTAATTGAAATGGAGTCCAGGCCGATCCCCAAATTCCACTTTTTGACGACACATAACTATGTTGTAGTAAAAATAACATCTTAATTTTATGATTGTACATGCACACAATGAATACTTAAGAGAAATAGAGAAATACAGTCGCCAAGTTAATGTCCATTCAAATAATGGACACGACTTCCTCCCCCCTCTCACACTACACTGCTGGCTCTTCCCTCTCTGAGAAATTTTGGGGGGAAAACCAGGTATAGTAATAAATAATACCTCAAACTAAAGTTAGGATAATATAAATGACATTGCTGGATTCCTTGTAAGACCAGGAATATTTTGAATATAAATGTCATATATTTTTCACAAAAGATAACATACTTACTCAGATAATACATTTTATCTAAAAATTTTATGTCTAATGCAAAATATATGATGTTTATATTCAAAATGATCACCAAATTGTAAGAATTCCAGCAATGTAAATTATATTCTGGCCGGGTAATTTGTATGAATTTTATGAGCTAAAACAAATATCTTCAGTTAATAAAAAAAAAAATATTCTTCACGACACTATCTGTCAATCAAAGTACCCCACCTTGCCTCCTCCCCCTCTTCCAACCGCGCGGTCAGTCCCAACCCTCCCCCCCACCCCCCACCAATCCTCCCTTCAAGAGATGTTGGGTGAAAAATTTAGATTTTAACATTTTGTATTAAATAATACCTCAGATTAAAGTTAGGATAATATAATTGACATTGCTGGATTCCTTGTAAGACCAGGAGTATTTTGAATATAAACGTCATATATTTTGCACAAAAGATAACATACTTACTCAGATTAAACATTTTATCTAAAAATTTTATGTCTAATGCAAAATATATGATGTTTATATTCAAAATGATCACCAAATTGTAAGAATTCCAGCAATGTAAATTATATTCTGGCCGGGTAATTTGTATGAATTTTATTAGCTAAAATAAAAATCTTCTGTTAATAAAAAAAAATATTTTTCACAAGGTAACAGATGGTCAGTCGCCGGTCCCTCCCTCCCCCCCCCCACCAACGTCCCTACTAGATAAATGTGTGGGAATACCAGACTGTTTACCTTTTTAGTAATAAATAATAAATCAGACTAAAGTTAGGATAATATAATTGACATTGCTGGATTCCTTGTAAGACCAGGAATATTTTGAATATAAATGTCATATATTTTTCACAAAAGATAACATATTTACTCAAGAGTAAACATTATATCTAAAATTTGTATGTCTAATGCAAAATCTATGATGTTTATATTCAAAATGATCATCAAATTGTAAGAATTCCAGCAATGTAAATTATATTCTGGCCGGATAATTTGTATGAATTTTATGAGCTAAATAAAAAAAAAAATTATACTTCACCGTGTAAAGGGATACACCCACCGCGGAATGTGAGCATCCTGGGTTCTGGCAGGGCACCTCGTAAACGTGGAAACGCGGAATATGGGACCGCGTAAAGTGAGGGTTGACTGTATATATAATTAACATATATATATAGACAGACCCCGATTCTACGATCACATGACTTACGACCGTCGGACTTATGACGAGATTTTTACTAAAAAAACAAAAAACAAAAAACAATTTTTTTTTTTTTTCAAATGGCACACGCATTTTCTATACCGAAACGTTTCCAGCTAATGTAGTTCCATGTATAATTAGAAAATTATGGGGCCCCATGTGCATTCAGCTGACTACATTAAAGGTAAGTGCTGTCACATTGTAACCATTCCTTATTATTTATTACTTTCACTGTACTGTATCCATTCCTCATTATTCATTACTTTTACTGTACTGTATTTCATTGTAGATTATTTATTTAAAAAAAAAAAAAAAAAAAAAAATTTTATCTGTCGGACTTACGACCATGTCGGACTTACGACCTGGATTAGTCCTTAACCCCGTCAGAAGTCGGGGTCTATCTGGTAGCTGTTGTATAAACAGGGGAACACAGTCCCACCACCGATCGCCTGCATGGCAAGCCTATAAATTAAAGAAAATACTTGCAGTGTGTTTAATATGTTATATATTAAAATAAATAAATAAACAAATAAATCGGTAAATCCATTTCAAGTAAATGGAAAAATTTTACTCGACACCGACATTAGTTCCAGTTACCGTAAATAGCAGACGCTATGACGCCACTAGTGTTTACACTACACCAGCGGGTAACATTTGATGACATTACTTGAGGTGAATTGGCCTTATTTTAAAAAACCAAGGATGGTTGGTAAAGGACTACTGGGTCAGTGGGTAAGTGTCACATTTGGGGTACCGGTCTTATACAGCGAATAGAGCTCAAAAGCTACTTTTTAAATGGAAATTTGGGGGGCCGTCTTATGCACCCCGCCGCCTTATAGGCCGAGATATACGGTAAGTTAGCCTGTGCTAAGAACTTCAACATAGACTACTGAAAGCACGTTGTAAGGTAAGTTAGCCTATTGTAAGATGGTGAGCTTCATCTGCTGAAGGCACTGCACAGCTTTTCATTACTAATTGGTACATATTTTAAGTATCCATTGTTTACTGGCAGTAACTGATAAATATTTTTCATGTCTAAAGCTAAAAGTTGCTCTTCCCATCATGCACGGATTCAACCTAACAAAACTATTACCCATGGAGAATGCACCTCAATTTTTGCTCAAAATTTGGTCTTAAAAACTCAAACTCACACCTATATATAATGTAATTTAAATATAGATATCATATATTTTGCAAAAGAACAAATAAATCATATTTTGGGGCGATTTATGGATTTTTAGAGGTTTTGACTTTATGCAATTTTTGGCTTTATGTGAAGTCCCAGAACATAACTCCACGTGAAGTTGTGAGTCTACTGTAAATAAATTTATTGCTATACAGTAGGCCTAACATACACGAGGGGGTTACGTAACAGAGATAGCTGTGATGTTAAAAATCCGCGTATATGTGCTGCCCACCCCCAAAAAAACTCAGTAATCAAATTACACTCACAGCTGGTGGTGTGTTGCGTCATTTCCATTGTTTACTGGTAGTTACTGGTAATGTCATCCTAATCTAAACTATTTTTAGGTCGATTTCACTTTTTGCCAATACTTGGTCTAAACTGAACTACAATACGGCATATACGGTAAATATGACATAAAGGCCAGGGTTTTTTGGGGGGTGGGTGTTACCATAATGCCGATTTTTAACATCCACGGGTTATCTCAGTTACGTAACCCTGCTGCATGTTAAGGGCCTACTGTATAGGGATAAATTTATTTACAGTAGACTCACAACTTACGTGGGGTTATGTTCCTGGGACTTCACATAAAGCCAAAAATTGCATAAAGTCAGAAACACTCCTAAAAATCCCAAGTAAACGCTTCCAAAAATATGAGTTGAAATTTGTTTTCTTTGCAAAATATATGATATCTATATTTAAATTAACAGATATACTGCAGTAGTTTATTTGAGTTTTTAAAGACCAAATTTCTAGCAAAAATTGGGGGTCGCACTTCTAGATGGGTAATAATTTTGTTAGAAGAACTGCGGCATGATGGGAAGGGTAAGGATAAATTTTAGCTTTAGACATGAAAATATTTACCAGTTACTGCCAGTAAACAATGGATACGCAAAATATGTACCAATTAGTATTTGAAAAGCTGCGCAGTGCCTCAACAGATGAAGCTCACCATTCACAATAGGCTAACTTACCTTTACAAACGCGGCTTTCTCAGTAGTCTATGCTGAAGTTCTTAGCACAGGCCAACTTCAATGATATCTCGGCATTATAAGGCGGCGGGGTGCATAAGACGCCCCCAAATTCCATTTAAAAAGTAGCTTTTTGAGCTCATAACCATAAGACCGGCAATTCAAATGCATACTTACTCCATCGACCCAGTAGTCCTTACCAACCATCCTTGTTTTTTTAAAATAAGGCCAATTCACCTCAAGCAATGTCATCAAATGTTACTCCGCTGGTGTAGTGTAAACACTAGTGACGCCACTTAAGCCGCCTGCTATTTACCGGTAACTGAACTAATGTCGGTGTTTAGGTAAAATTTTTTCCATTTACTTGAAATGGATTTACCGATTTATTTGTTTATTTATTTATTTATAATATACTGTAACATATTAAACACATTAATGCGTGCTATTTCTTTAATTTATACGCTTGCTTCAAGACGAGACGATCGGTGGTGGGAGTGCCTCTGCCTGGTGGTGGGACTGTGTTCCCACTGTTTACAACAGCTACCACCGTGATTCTAATTGTGTTTCAATAGGATTTGGAGTGAAAAAATTACGACTTTTACTTACATTTACTACACAAAACATATATATATATATATATATATATATATATATATATATATATATATATATATATATATATATATATATATATATAAGGATACCCGACTTTAATTGTTTTTATTGTACTGTAATACTTCATTGTAGATTTTTTATTACACAAAAAAAAAAAAAAATTTTTATCTATATCGGACTTAATGCATCATAATGGACTTACGACCTGATTGTCCCTAACTTGCTGTAAGTCGGGGTTTAGTGTATATATATATATATATATACTATATATATATATATATATATATATATATATATATATATATATATATATATATATATCCTCAAAAATTTTCGTTTTTAACCTATACTTTATTTTTCCTATGTTAACCTTTATCTTTCCTAACCTAACCTCTTCTATATTACTTGTTTTTCATGCCACCATAAAGTTAAGATAGAATTTTACTACAACATAGTTATTTGTCGCCAAAAGTGGAGTTTGGGGTCGGGCTGGGCTATTGGAATTAATCCCATATGTTCTGTTATTCACTTAACGCAGGTTCCACTTAACGCTGACCCTCTGTTCAATTGACCAAGTAAGTGGGTACAACTGTATATATATAATATATGTATATATATATATATATATATATATATATATATATATATATATATATATATATATATATATATATATATATATATATTATATATATATATATATATATATACACTCTAAACCCCGACTTACGACGTAGTTAGGACCCAAATCCAGGTCAAGTCCGATATGGTCGTAAGTCCGATATAGATAAAATTTTTTTTAATAAAAATCTACTATGAAATACAGTACAGTAAAAGTAATGAATAATGATGAATGGATACAGTACAGTGAAAGTAAAAAATAATAAGGAATGGATACAGTGTGACTGGAGCACTTAACCTTTAATGTAGTCAGCTGAATGCACATGGGGCCCCATAATTTTCTAATTATACATGGAGACTACATTAACTGGAAACGTTTCGGTATAGAAAATGTAAATATTTAAAAAAAAATTTTATCTATATCTGAGGCGGTCGTAAGTCCCGACGGTCGTAAGTCCACGTAGTCGTAAGTCGGGGTCTAGGTGTATATATATATATATATATATATATATATATATATATATATATATATATATATATATATATATATATATATATATATATGAGGTGTTTGTAGTGTTGGAGGGAATATAAGTGTCTAAATTTTACAGTGTCTCATTCATCCCAGTCACAGACTATCCTTCCACGGGTCACGGACAATTCATTTTGTTTAGTAGATTTAAGTGTTCTTGTGCTGGTTCAGGATTTTTCTCAAGAGGCTTCCACTGTCATTACCATCTATTAATTTTAATAAACCAAGTCAAGTGAGAAAATTAAAGTCCAGTAAATTCCGACCGTTACATATATATATATATATATATATATATATATATATATATATATATATATATATATATATATATATATATATATATATATATATATATATATATATATATATATATATATATATATATATATATATATATATATTAAATAGTTGTGTACCATTATAATATTACTGTACTTTCCATACTCAAATATAGTATGCTTTAAATACACACAAACATACTTAAACTTTATAAGTAACAGTTAAACAAAAGCAAAAACGACATATGGGATAGGGAAAAAAAGTAAAAAAGTGTAAAAATTAGGACCATCTTTATTTCTGTAATGAAAACTACAACTTTCTACAAAGTAACTTTTCTTGTTTTTTTGTTGGCAAATTCTTCAATGACATTGTCAAAAACTATTTCATCTGTCAATTGTCGCTCTATAGACAGTATGGCAAGATTTCTCAACCGCAAGGTGCTCATAGTAGATCTTAAGTAATTCTTGATCAGTTTAGTTTCGAAAAACTCTCTGAATAGCAACACTAGCAGCAATTGTGAGGAAAATCCTCAGCATTATTACTATATTTGGAACCGAATTCTGGTTATACTTTTGAATAAACTGCAAAAGTTCAAGGGGCCTTCTTTCCACGTCTGTATTCTGTCTTTAATAGTTATAGCAGCAACTGCAACAAAATGCTGAAGTCTTTTCTCTCAACGAGGAACTCTCTTTATCAATGTCGTCGTGATTGTGATCTATTTGACACTCATATTATCATCCAAAAGATCCAATGGGGTAAGGAAGGCATATTTCTCAGCAAGTTCATGAAGCTGTTGAAATCTCAAAGTTATTTCTTGGATCACTCTGTCCAGCAGAAAACATTTCTCCCCTCAATTCAATGTCGTATGGCAATTCAGCATCTCGTGATCCTTCACCAAACATTTGTTTCTTCTTTTGGGTCGACGCTGACGCTCCATGACTATCCCCAGATCATTGCATATTTCTTTGGCATAGTTAACTCCATTACTCTAGCTTGTCCCTGTTTTCAACTAGAAATGTTTCTAATGCCCTGAGTTTTATATCACATTGTTGTATGTTCAAGCCCTTGGTTTGGAGGTAAGTCTGTGTGTCGTTAATTTCTAGAAGGACGGGTCCCCACAGGCCAAGAAATCACAAAAAGGAAAAGATTGCAACGCACCAAGTAGAACACCAGCATCTGCCCTGGTAGCTGTATTTTTCTTCTTCACCAGTTAACTTTTCTAGGGCACTTAAGATTTTTGAAATGTTTCTTTACAACAGTTACAGCTTCTCCTCTGGCACTCCACCGAGTTTCTATTATGCGCTTGACACTTTGATCTAAAATCACGGTATAATGACACTGTCACACTAGTGTCATTATCATCAAAATGATTAAAATCACAGCAATGTAAAATAACAGCTTGATCTAAAATCACGGTATAATGACACAGTATCAATGTAATACAATGGAAATGTAAAAAGTAGCAACTTAATCTAAAATTACAGATTCAGAGTACAGTGAAAATGGATGTCTGACATAAGCCCCCGACGAAAGCCACCCATAAAAGCCCCCAGACAAAAGCCTCCCAGACAAAAGCCCCTTACTTTGATCAGGTGGCTTTTGTCTGACACTCTAACCTAACCTAACCCAACCTAACCTGTTAACTTAACCTAACCTCAACCTAACCAATAACATTGGGCTGCATTTGAAACA